>NW_025537228.1:0-7500 GCF_020615455.1 Coregonus clupeaformis | reverse complement strand
CCTGAGCAGTCAATCTCAGTAAGACAAAAATAATGGTGTTCCAAAAAGGTCCAGTTGCCAGGACCACAAATACAAATTCCATCTAGACACCGTTGCTCTAGAGCACACAAAAAACAATACATACCTCGGCCTAAACATCAGCGCCACAGGTAACTTCCACAAAGCTGTGAACGATCTGAGAGACAAGGCAAGAAGGGCCTTCTATGCCATCAAAAGGAACATCAAATTTGACATACCAATTAGGGATCTGGCTAAAAATACTTGAATCAGTTATAGAACCCATTGCCCTTTATGGTTGTGAGGTCAGAGGTCCGCTCACCAACCAAGAATTCACAAAATGGGACAAACATCATTGTACAAAATATCTCTGTACAATGAAAACACAAAATAATGCATGCAGAGCAGAATTAGGCCAATACCGCTAATTATCAAAATCCAGAAAAGAGCCGTTAAATTCTATAACCAGTTAAAAGAAGCGATTCTCAAACCTTCCATAACAAAGCCATCACCTACAGAGAGATGAACCTGGAGTAAGGAAGCTGGTCCTGGGGCTCTGTTCACAAACACAAACAGACCCCACAGAGCCCCAGGACAACAAAAACAACAACAACAACACAATTAAAGACCCAACCAAATCATGAGAAAATAAAAAGAGAATTTCTTGACACATTGGAAAGAACAAACTAAAAAACAGAGCAAACTAGAAATGCTATTTGGCCTAAACAGAGAGTACACAGTACTCTCCTGAGTGGCGCAGTGGTCTAAGGCACTGCATCGCAGTGCTAACTGTGCCACTAGATCCTGGTTCAATCCAGGCTCTGTCGCAGCCGGCCGTGACCGGAGACTCATGGCGGCGCACAATTGGCCCACGTCGTCCAGGGTAGGGGAGGGAATGGCCGGCAGGGATGTAGCTCAGTTGATAGAGCATGGTGTTGCAACGCCAGGGTTGTGGGTTCGATTCTCACGGGGGCCAGTATAATAAAAACAAAAACAAACAAAAAATGTATTCACTAGTGTAAGTCGCTCTGGATAAGAGCGTCTGCTAAATGACTAAAATGTAATGTAAAATGTAGAATACCTGACCACTGTGACTGACCCAAACTTAAGGAAAGCTTTGACTATGTACAGACTCAGTGAGCATAGCCTTGCTATTGAGAAAGGCCACCGTAGGCAGACCTGGCTCTCAAGAGAAGACAGGCTATGTGCACACTGCCTACAAAATTAGGTGGAAACGGAGCTTCCTAACCTCCTGCCTCCTGATACAGAAGCCTCCTGATACAGTAGTCTCCTGTTACAGTAGTCTGATACAGTAGTCTCCTGATACAGTAGTCTCCTGTTACAGTAGTCTCCTGATACAGTAGTCTCCTGATACAGTAGTCTCCTGATACAGTAGTCTGATACAGTAGTCTCCTGTTACAGTAGTCTGATACAGTAGTCTCCTGATACAGTAGTCTCCTGTTACAGTAGTCTGATACAGTAGTCTCCTGATACAGTAGTCTCCTGTTACAGTAGTCTCCTGATACAGTAGTCTAATCCAGTAGTCTCCTGATACAGTAGTCTAATCCAGTAGTCTCCTGATACAGTTATCTTCTACAGTAGTCTCCTGATACAGTAGTCTAATCCAGTAGTCTCCTGATACAGTAGTCTAATCCAGTAGTCTCCGGATACAGTTATCTGCTACAGTAGTCTCCTGATACAGTAGTCTAATCCAGTAGTCTCCTGATACAGTAGTCTAATCCAGTAGTCTCCTGATACAGTTATCTGCTACAGTAGTCTCCTGATACAGTAGTCTGCTACAGTAGTCTCCTGATACAGTAGTCTAATCCAGTAGTCTCCTGATACAGTAGTCTGCTACAGTAGTCTCCTGTTACAGTAGTCTCCTGATACAGTAGTCTCCTGATACAGTAGTCTAATCCAGTAGTCTCCTGATACAGTAGTCTGCTACAGTAGTCTCCTGATACAGTAGTCTAATCCAGTAGTCTCCTGATACAGTAGTCTGCTACAGTAGTCTCCTGTTACAGTAGTCTCCTGATACAGTAGTCTAATCCAGTAGTCTCCTGATACAGTAGTCTCCTGATACAGTAGTCTAATCCAGTAGTCTCCTGATACAGTAGTCTGCTACAGTAGTCTCCTGATACAGTAGTCTAATCCAGTAGTCTCCTGATACAGTAGTCTGCTACAGTAGTCTCCATGCCCTTATCATGACTGTAGGCACCTTCATTTCCTCCAAACTTTCATCCATGCAACTTCCTACTCAACTACTGAAGAAGAGAACATGAATAGGTCTCTGACATAGAGAACATGAATAGGTCTCTGACATAGAAACATGAATGGGTCTCTGACATAGAGAACATGAATAGGTCTCTGACATAGAGAACATGAATAGGTCTCTGACATAGAGAACATGAATAGGTCTCTGACATAGAGAACATGAATAGGTCTCTGACATAGAGAACATGAATAGGTCTCTGACATAGAGAACATGAATAGGTCTCTGACATAGAGAACATGAATAGGTCTCTGACATAGAGAACATGAATAGGTCTCTGACATAGAGAACATGAATAGGTCTCTGACATAGAGAACATGAATAGGTCTCTGACATAGAGAACATGAATAGGTCTCTGACATAGAGAACATGAATAGGTCTCTGACATAGAGAACATGAATAGGTCTCTGACATAGAGAACATGAATAGGTCTCTGACATAGAGAACATGAATAGGTCTCTGACATAGAGAACATGAATAGGTCTCTGACATAGAGAACATGAATAGGTCTCTTGACATAGAGAACATGAATAGGTCTCTGACATAGAGAGAACATGAATAGGTCTCTGACATAGAGAACATGAATAGGTCTCTGACATAGAGAACATGAATAGGTCTCTGACATAGAGAACATGAATAGGTCTCTGACATAGAGAACATGAATAGGTCTCTGACATAGAGAACATGAATAGGTCTCTGACATAGAGAACATGAATAGGTCTCTGACATATGAACACATCTAATAGGCCTATCTCCCATGATGAGAACCTAAAGAATCATATCTTAGCATCTTTAAATCTACTATCAGCGTGTTCCCTTCCCTGTGCATTCCCTCAAATACAGATACATTAAGTTTCCTCAATTCCTCCAGGAGGAAAAAGGTCAAGTTTTCCTCTCCAACTGCAGAGGAATTTAATCTACGGAGATGACAGGAAGGGTTAGCGATGGCACAGGGCTGGAGAAAATTCAGACAAATTGCTTCATTCGCCGGGAATTGAACAGATTAATTTCTCATCGTTGACAGTGACACTAGCGCATTCTTGTCTTCAAAGGGCTGAGTAAATGTTGATTTTCTCTCTCTCCCTTATTCATTTAGATTATATCAGAGAGTGAGAAAGAGAGAGAGAGAGAGAGAGAGAGAGAGAGAGAGAGAGAGCGAGACTTCCACAAAGCTGTGAACAATCTGAGAGACAAGGCAAGAAGGGCCTTCTACGCCATCAAAAGGAACATCAAATTCGACATCCCAATTAGGATCTGGCTAAAAATACTTGAATCAGTTATAGAACCCACTGCCCTTTATGGTTGTGAGGCAAGGGGTCCGCTCACCAACCAAAAATTCACAAAATGGGACAAACACCAAATTGAGACTCTGCATGCAGAATTATACGAAAAATGGCAGTGGAAACGCCTTTATGTGCAAATATTGATATAATAACATCATATCGAAGTAAACTTGGAGTCAAGCGATGATATGGTGTGTGGTCCTCCCACTACGACTCAGTAAACCATGCAGTTTATTAGGCTACAGATGAAATAAGTTATGATGAACTTCACAGGGTGGTGAAAGTGCACGGTGATGAGCTTGATGCTCCTTTCCAATAAATATCAAGGGTCTTATTCTGGTGACATGATGATTGATGCTTGGCTGCCGTTTTGAAAAATAAAAACATTCTTGCACTTATCCATAATCTCATCATGCAGACTAGCCTACCCGCAGAGCCTATCCGCACTGTATCTGGGTCATGGCTAGAAGGGATCCAGCTTTTGTGAAATTAACGTCAAAAGTAGTTTTTCTTTAGTAGCATATTATCAGCAACTAGTCAGTTTGGTGGAAACACACCACTGTCGGGAAAATTAGGTTTTAGAATATTCGCATGAAAATCTGTTGCTTATTGGATGGAAACCTAGCTAATCAAATCAAATCAAATCAAATTTTATTGGTCACATGCGCCGAATACAACAAGTGCAGACATTACAGTGAAATGCTTACTTACAGCCCTTAACCAACAGTGCGTTTATTTTAAACAAAAAAAGTAAGAATAAAACAACAACAAAAAAAGTGTTGAGAAAAACAAAGAGCAGAAGTAAAATAAAGTGACAGTAGGGGAGGCTATATATACAGGGGGTAACGGTGCAGAGTCAATGTACGGGGCACCGGCTAGTTGAGTAGTTGAGGTATATGTACATGTGGGTAGAGTTAAAGTGACTATGCATAAATACTTAACAGAGTAGCAGCAGCGTAAAAGGATGGGGTGGGGGGCAGTGCAAATAGTCCGGGTAGCCATGATTAGCTGTTCAGGAGTCTTATGGCTTGTGGTAGAAGCTGTTGAGAAGTCTTTGGACCTAGACTTGGCACTCCGGTACCGCTTGCTCGTGCGGTAGCAGAGAGAACAGTCTATGACTAGGGTGGCTGGAGTCTTTGACAATTTTGAGGGCCTTCCTCTGGACACCGCCTGGTATAGAGGTCTTGGATGGCAGGGAGCTTTGCCCCA
Organism: Coregonus clupeaformis; assembly: GCF_020615455.1. Taxonomy (NCBI): domain Eukaryota; kingdom Metazoa; phylum Chordata; class Actinopteri; order Salmoniformes; family Salmonidae; genus Coregonus; species Coregonus clupeaformis. The sequence goes on along the minus strand of NW_025537228.1, from coordinate 2,739 downwards.
GTGATGTACTGGGCCGTACGCACTACCCTCTGTTAGTGCCTTGCGGTCAGAGGCCAAGCAGTTACCATACCAGGCGGTGATGCAACCAGTCAGGATGCTCTCGATGGTGCAGCTGTAGAATTTTTTTGAGGATCTGAGGACCCATGCCAAATCTTTTTAGTCTCCTGAGGGGAATAGGCTTTGTCGTGCCCTCTTCACGACTGTCTTGGTGTGCTTGGACCATGATAGTTCGTTGGTGATGTGGACACCAAGGAACCTGAAGCTCTCAACCTGTTCCACTACAGCCCCGTCGATGAGAATGGGGGCGTGCTCAGTCCTCTTTTTTTCCTGTAGTCCACAATCATCTCCTTTGTCTTGGTCACGTTGAGGAGAGGTTGTTTGTCCTGGCACCACACGGCCAGATCTCTGACCTCCTCCCCTTAGGCTGTCTCATCGTTGTCGGTGATCAGGCCTACCACTGTTGTGTCGTCGGCAAACTTAATGATGGTGTTGAGCGTGCCTGGCCATGCAGTCATGGGGTGAACAGAGAGTACAGGAGGACTGAGCACGCACCCTGAGGGCCCCGTGTTGAGGATCAGTGTGCAGATGTGTTGTTACCATACCCTTACCACCTGGGGCGGCCCGTCAGGAAGTCCAGGATCCAGTTGCAGAGGGAGGTGTTTAGTCCCAGGATCCTTAGCTTAGTGATGAGCTTAGAGGGCACTATGGTGTTGAATGCTGAGCTGTAGTCAATGAATAGCATTCTCAAGCAGGTGTTCCTCTTGTCCAGGTGGGAAAGGGCAGTGTGGAGTGCGATAGAGATTGCATCATCTGTGGATCTGTTGGAGCGGTATGCAAATTGGAGTGGGTCCTAGGGTTTCTGGGATTATGCTGTTGATGTGAGCCATGACCAGTCTTTCAAAGCACTTCATGGCTACAGACGTCAGTGCCACGGGTCGGTAGTCATTTAGGCAGGTTATCTTAGAGTTCTTGGGCACGGGGACTATGGTGGTCTGCTTGAAACATGTTGGTATTACAGACCTCGGGTCAGGGACATGTTGAAAATGTCAGTGAAGACACTTGCCAGTTGGTCACACATGCTCGGAGTACACGCCCTGGTAATCCGTCTGGCCCAGCGGCCTTGTGAATGTTGACTTGCTTAAAAGTCTTACTCACATCGTTACGGAGAGCGTGATCACATAGTCGTTCGGAACAGCTGGTGCTCTCATGCATGCTTCAGTGTTGCTTGCCTCGGCGAGCATAGAAGTGGTTTAGCTCTGTCTGGTAGGCTTGTGTCACTGGGCAGCTACGCGGCTGTGCTTCCCTTTGTAGTCTGTAATAGTTTTCAAGCCCTGCCACATCCGGACGAGCGTCAGAGCCAGTGTAGTATGATTCAATCTTAGACCTGTATTGACTCTTTGCCTGTTTGATGGTTCGCCGGAGGTCATAGCGGGATTTCTTATAAGCTTCCGGGTTAGAGTCCCGTTCCTTGAAAGCGGCAGCTCACCCTTTAGCTCAGTGCGGATGTTGCCTGTAATCCATGGCTTCTGGTTGGGGTATGTACGTACGGTCACTGTGGGGACGACATCATCGATGCACTTATTGATGAAGCCAGTGACTGATGTGGTGTACTCCTCAATGCTGTCTGAAGAATCCCACAGAACATGTTCCAGTCTGTGCTAGCAAAAACAGTCCTGTAGCTTGGCATCTGCGTCATCTGACCACTTTTTTATTAACCGAATCACTGGTGCTTCCTGCTTCAGTTTTTGCTTATAAGCAGGAATCAGGAGGATAGAGTTATGGTCAGATTTGCCAAATGGAGGGCGAGGGAGAGCTTTGTCGTCTCTGTGTGTGGAGTAAAAGGTGGTCTAGAGTTTTTTTCCCTCTGGTTGCATGACATTTGACATGCTGGTAGAAATTAGGTAGAACGGATTTGTTTCCCTGCATTAAAGTCCCGGCCACTAGGAGCGCTGCATCTGGATGAGCGTTTTCCTGTTGATTAATGGCCTTGTACAACTCATTCAGTGCAATCTTAATGCCAGCATTGGTTTGTGGTGGTAAATAGACAGCTATGAAAAATATAGCTGAAAACTCTCTTGGTAAATAGTGTGGTCTAGCTTATCATAAGATACTCTACCTCTGGCGAGCAAAACCTCGAGACTTCCTTAGTATTTGATTTTTTGTACACCAGCTGTTGTTTACAAATATACAGAGACCGCCACCCTTTGTCTTACCGGAGCCAGCCGTTCTGTCCTGGGCCGATGTAGCGTTAGCCTGCTAGCTGAATGGTATCATTGTTGTCGTTCAGCCACGACTCCGTGAAACATAAGATATTACAGTTTTTAATGTCCGTTGGTAGGATAACCGTAATCTTAAATCGTCAATTTTATTCTCAAAAGATTGAACGTTGGCTAATAGTATTGATGGGAGAGGCAGTTTACTCGCTCGCTTCGTCGGATCTCATAAGGCACCCCGACCTACGTCCACGATATCTCGTCTCTTCCTCAGGCGAATGACGGGGATCTGGGCCTTGCCGTGTCTTAGAATATCCTCAGCGTCCGACTCGTTGAAGAAAAAGTCTTCGTCCAATGCGAGGTGAGTAATCGCTGTCCTGATATCCAGAAGCTCTTTTTGGTTATAAGATACGATGGCATAAACATTATGTACAAAATAAATTACAAATAACGGCGGAAAAACACACATAATAGTACAATTGGTTAGAGGGCTGTAAACGGCAGCCATCTTCTCCGGCGACTGTTT
>NW_025537227.1:0-39234 GCF_020615455.1 Coregonus clupeaformis | reverse complement strand
ACTGTCGCGGTTCAGACAGACGACAAGAGGACCACAATTGTCGTCACACCAGAAAGTTTATTTAAACTTAAGGGGAAAGGGATGTAGGGAGTGAGTGAAGGCTCCAGGGTTATCCCGTCCGATGTGCTGGGTCTGTGCCTCCCCCAGTGGCAGCGATGCGGTCCGATGACGCCGGTGGTTGGTGGTCCAGAAGTCCTGGGGGAAGAAACAAGCAGACACAACGGGGCGGAATGAAACCAGGCAGCAGTACAGTTCAAGGGAAAAGCCAAAATTCGTAGTAGCAAGGCAGAAAGGCTGGTCAGAGTTACCGGGATAGAAGAGTAGTCAGGAGTCGTAATGGCAGAAGCAGGTCTGGATCTCCTGAGGCAGAAGAGTATCCAAAAACCAGGCAGGTCCGGGGTCACAAAACCAGGGTGGAGCCAGAAGCGCGAGCAAACAGGTTCCGGGTGTGAGCTTTGGCAGACGATCTGACACCGGAGAGCTGAAAGACAGGGCCTTAAATACTGGGAGAGGTTAGTGGGTAATGACAGCGCAGCTGGCAGAGAATTAGAGCCGAGCAGAGCAGGGACAGGTGGAGCTAGTTAGGCTGAGTAGAGAGAGGGAGGTGAGCAGGGAGTGGAAGATAGTGGAAAACCAATTAAGGTGGTAACCCGAGTGGAGTGAGAGGGCTCATGACAGAACCCCCCGGGGACGGCCCCAGAAGTCCCAAGAGCAACACCACGCCGGGCGGGAGGAGGGGAGCCGGAGGGGGGCTAGAACTCCTCCGAACGGTCCGAGCGAACGTCCTCATCCTCGGAGGAAGCCGGAGGGTCGTGGTCGGGAGATGGGGACAGGTCCCGAGACAGGATCAGGCAAGGACAGGAAGCCGGCCGGGCAGGACGGTTAGAGACCCCTCTGGGGCGGCCCCCTACGGATTGCAGGGTTGATCAGGATGCCGTTGGTGGAAAGCGGTGATGAGAGTCCCTATCCACAAACCGACTAGCTGGCACCCAGGTCCTTTCCCCTCAGGTCCATAGCCCTCCCAGTCAATGAGGTACTGGAGACCCTACCCCTCCGTCTGGACCGAAGCAGGCGGCGGGACGGTGTAAACCAGACCACCATCGACGAGCCGTGGAGGAGGAGGACAAGGCACAGCAGGGGACCAGCGGACTCCTGGGCACAGGCAGGGCTGCAGCAATCCGGCTGGGGGCTGGCAGGACGACTTGTGTTGGTTGCAGATGGGCAGGGCTTGGGACAAATTCCCGTACATCCTTCCTCAGAGAGGGCCACCAGAACCTCTGGGCGAGCAGGTTGTAAATGCGGGTGGAGCCAGGGTGACAAGCTGAGGCGGAGCATGTCCCACTGAACGACCTGGGACCTCAGGTCTTCGGGACAAAGGTGCGGTCAGCTGGGCAAGTGCTGGGACCTGGCTGGTTACGGAGAGCCTCCAGCACCTGTTCCTCAACAGCCCAGGTCAGGAGCTGCAACGATGCAGGGACTTGGCAGAATCGACACAGGGTCCTTGGAGGGGTCAGGAGCGGAGTTAGTAGGTACTGGCCGAGGGGTAGTGCGGGCGGCAAGCAGGCAGGTTCGGTGGCAGTCCTCTCCCCACTCCCCTGATCACCCCCGGTCACCCAGTCGAGCTGAGGGTTGTGCCGGGCGGAGCCATGGGTAACCCAGGATGAGGGTTGGCCTGGAGAGGGGAGCAGGTGAAACTGGATAGTTTCTTGATGGTTTCCCGGACAGACCCATCGAGACCGGGCCGTGACATGAGTGACCGATCCGAGTAAGTGTCCAGTCCAGTGCCCGGGCAGGAATAGGAGGTGTCAAACGGAGGTTCTCCAGTCCCAGTTGGCGTGCCAAGCTTGATGTCCATTATGTTGGTCGGGCGCCAGAATCCACCAGAGCAGCCAGGGTGTGAGTTGAGTCAGGGAGGCGGGAGGTGAACTTGCAGCAGGGGTTTGCGGTCGGAGGACTGGATGGTCAGTTGAACTCAACCGGACTCCCCCTTGCCCGGTGAGCTTCGGCCCTGGGGCAGGTTACCACACGATGTCCATCACCTCCACAAAGAGGCAGAGGTTTGAGGTGAAGCGTCGCTGGCGCTCTGCAGAGTGAGAGAGCTCGCCCAATCTCCATAGGCTCAGACTGATGCTGAACTGGGTGAGTGGCAGTAGATGACAGGAGCCCAGTCGGATCTCTCCGAATGCCGGTAGTAGGTGGACCTTGGCGCCCCTCTCACGAACGACGGGTCGTATCCTCTGTCGATCCTGACAGTCAGTGCGATGGCTTCATCAAGAGTGGAAGGCAGTTCATTGGAGACCAACTTTCGTCCCTTGATATAGTCAGCCAAACTATGGAAGAACGCGTCCACCAATCGATGGTGTGTTCCAAGAACTTCGTCTAGCCAGGGTTCGGAAGTCGATGGAATGGTCTGCGACTGTCGTCTGCCTTGTCGAATACTGAACAGTTCACGAGACGCCTCTCGCGGTTGGTGAATCCAGGTCAAACACCTTCAGCATCTCCTCGGCAAACCGGTCCGAAGGTTGCACATGCGGGGGTTTGACGTTCAACTCTGCTGTTCCCCAGAGTCGAGCTCGGCCCGTCAGGTGAGTGATGGCATACCCAACCTTAGCCCCTCCGTGGCGAAGGTCCTTGGCTGCAAGGAGAACTGAAGTCGGCAGCTAGTCAGGAATGGCCGGACCTGGGTAGAATCGCCCGTTGAACCGCTCGGGGTTTCCAATCTTGGTTCCGGAGCAGCGGCTGCAATGACCGGGCAGGTAACTCGGGGGCAGGCTGGTGGGCAGACTGGCTGGGGTCAGGTTGGTGAGGAGTTGAATGATCATGGCGAAGTTGTTGTTGCTGCTGCTGGGACTGCTGCTGGTGCTGCTGGAACTGCTGATGCTGTGTAGCCGGCCTGAAGCAGAGAGGTGATGTCGCCGCTCATGCGGCCTAGCTCTCTCTCAGTGTGTTCCAGGCGTAGCATGGCGGTGGGTTGCTCAGGTTCTTCGGTTTCCATGTCGGGGAAGTGTGCGCTGAGTCCATAATGGTCAGATCGTACTGTCACGGTTCAGACAGACGACAAGAGGACCACAATTGCGTCACACCAGAAAGTTTATTTAAACTTAAGGGAAAGGGATGTAGGGAGTGAGTGAAGGCTCCAGGGGGTTATCCCGTCCGATGTGCTGGGTCTGTGCCTCCCCCAGTGGCAGCGATGCGTCCGATGACGCCGGTGGTTGGTGGTCCAGAAGTCCTGGGGGGAAGGAAACACAGACACAACGGGCGGAATGAAACCAGGCAGCAGTACAGTTCAAGGGAAAGCCAAAATTCGTAGTAGCAAGGCAGAAGGCTGGTCAGAGTTACCGGGATAGAAGAGTAGTCAGGAGTCGGTAATGGCAGGAAGCAGGTCTGGATCTCCTGAGGCAGAAGAGTATCCAAAAACCAGGCAGGTCCGGGGTCACAAAACCAGGGTGAGCCAGAAGCGCGAGCAAACAGGTTCCGGGTGTGAGCTTTGCAGACGATCTGACACCGGAGAGCTGAAAGACAGGGCCTTAAATACCGGGAGAGGTTAGTGGGTAATGCAGCGCAGCTGGCAGAGTAATTAGAGCCGAGCAGAGCAGGGACAGGTGGAGCTAGTTAGGCTGAGTAGAGAGAGGGAGGTGAGCAGAGTGGAAGATAGTGAAAACCAATTAAGGTGGTAACCCAGTGGAGTGAGAGGGCTCATGACATTTTCAGCCTCTTTGGAGGTTCCTTGAATTTCCCTTTTTTATTGCTATGTCTGTCGAACTTTCTGAATGCTTGATTTAGGTCACCTGCTAAAATACTAGTTCCTGTCTGGGTTTGATCTAATATAGCTTGAATTCTATAAAAAAAAAACAGGTTTGCCCCTGGGGGGATATACAATGAAGTCAATGTGTATTTTACCCCATGTAAGGTACAATTTAAAATTAAAAAAAAGGTATTCTTGGTCCGTATGCTGGGATATAAGGGAAAAAGTTGTATTCTTATTTATCAGGATGCTTACACCTCTGCTGTTACTACAGTAGGTGGCATAGGCCTCTCCAACCCAGCTCCCCTTTAAATGTTCCTACTCCTCCCCTAATGAACCAAAAATATGTGGATTATGTCATTGTAAATACATTGGAGAAAGACTGCCACTTAAATACTGTGGTCAGTTTGTAATACCTTGTGAATTAAATTAAAGTATTGTGGCTGGTGGGGCTCTACTTTGGGAGAATGGGTCCAACGAGAAACCAAAGTAAGATTAGTGGCGGCACCACACATACTTCAGGGAAGTGTCTGATGCTCTCCCAGCTCCCGCGTCCCGATCCCTCGGAAAGAGCCCATCTCCACTCTCACCAATAACCAGAATTGGATCTTAGCTATAATGGCAAACAAGGAATAATAATGACTTGACCTCCTCTCCTAATTTGGCCAGAACTCTTATTCTTTTACAGCAGGTTTGCAAGTCACAAAAACAAATACAATTACATTGTAGTATAGATAAATCCTTCCCTCTTTCCCAAGACAAGCTTGTCCCTCTCTACCTCCCCCTCCCAGTTTTCCTCCCCCCTTTAGTTCTGTTGTTATGCCTGCTTAGGGTTCTCTCTACAACTGTGTCATTAACGGCTCTATTCAATCCATATTGCGAAAATCCAGCGCTAAAGCCCAATTTAAATTTAAAGGCAATGTTCCTTCATGGTAAACGCTGCATATGTGAAGATGGCGCTGCAGTGGATAGCAGCTGTCTTACAGGCTCCTGACAATTTCTGCTATTTGTGTGTTTTCTTATGCTGATCTTAACTTTTTTTGTACATAATGTCTCCGCCATCATTTCCTATGACCTAAAACCGTTTCTGGACATCAGAACCGCGATCACTAAACTCGATTTGGACGAAAATGTCTACTTCAACGAGTCGGCAGCTCTGGATGGTCTGCTTACTCTGGATCAGGCCCTATTCCCCGGGACTCGAAAGAGAAAGCGGCAGCGAAAGAGAGGCAGGCGAGCCAGCATCCTGACGACACTACATCAGCGAGCAAATAGACTGCCATTGCCTTCTGTTCTATTGGCAAACATGCAATCAGTGGAGAACAAACTGGATGAGCTCTGTTCAAGACCATCCTCACGGGACCTGAAAAACGGTAATATCCTATGTTTCTCAGAGTTGTGGCTGAACAGGGGCATGGATATACAGTGCAATCGGAAAGTATTCAGACACCTTGACTTTTTCCTCATTTTGTTACGTAACAGCCTTATTCTAAAATTAATTAAATAGTTTTTTTCCCCTCATCAATCTACACATAATACCCCATAATGACAAAGCAAAAACTGGTTTTAGAAATGTTTGAAAATAAATAAAAAACTTAAATATAACATTTACATAAGTATTCAAATAAAATAAAATAAAAATCACATTTTATTTGCCACATGCGCCGAATACAACAGGTGTAGACATTACCGTGAAATGTTTACTTACAGCCCTTAACCAACAATGCATTAATTTTTTTATAAAAAAAGTAAAATAAAACAACAACAACAAAAAAGTGTTGAGAAAAAAAGAGCAGAAGTAAAATAAAATAACAGTAGGGAGGCTATATACAGGGGGGTACCGGTGCAGAGTCAATGTGCGGAGGCACCGGCTAGTTGAGGTACAGTGAGGGAAAAAAGTATTTGATCCCCTGCTGATTTTGTACGTTTGCCCACTGACAAAGAAATGATCAGTCTATAATTTTAATGGTAGGTTTATTTGAACAGTAAGAGACAGAATAACAAACAAAAAAACACATGTCAAAAATGTTATAAATTGATTTGCATTTTAATGAGGTAAATAAGTATTTGACCACCTCGCAATCAGAAAGATTTCTGGCTCCCAGGTGTCTTTTATACAGGTAACGAGCTGAGATTAGGAGCACACTCTTAAAAGGAGTGCTCCTAATCTCAGCTTGTTACCCGTATAAAAGACACCTGTCCACAGAAGCAATCAATCAATCAGATTCCAAACTCTCCACCATGGCCAAGACCAAAGAGCTCTCCAAGGATGTCAGGGAAAAGATTGTAGACCTACACAAGGCTGGAATGGGCTACAAGACCATCGCCAAGCAGCTTGGTGAGAAGGTGACAACAGTTGGTGCGATTATTCGCAAATGGAAGAAACACAAAATAACTGTCAATCTCCCTCGGCCTGGGGCTCCATGCAAGACCTCACCTCGTGGAGTTGCAATGATCATGAGAACGGTGAGAAATCAGCCCAGAACTATACGGGAGGATCTTGTCAATGATCTCAAAGCAGCTGGGACCATAGTCACCAAGAAAACAATTGGTAATGTCCCCCTGCTCAAGAAAGCACATATACAGGCCCATCTGAAGTTTGCCAATGAACATCTGAATGATTCAGAGGAGAACTGGGTGAAAGTGTTGTGGTCAGATGAGACCAAAATCGAGCGCTTTGTCATCAACTCAACTCACCGTGTTTGGAGGAGGAGGAATGCTGCCTATGACCCCAAGAAACACCATCCCCACCGTCATACATGGAGGTGGAAACATTATGCTTTGGGGGTGTTTTTCAGCTAAGGGGACAGGACACCTTCACCGCATCAAAGGGACGATGGACGGGCCATGTACCGTCAAATATTGGGTGAGAACCTCCTTCCCTCAGCCAGGGCATTGAAAATGGGTCGTGGATGGGTATTCCAGCATGACAATGACCCAAAACACACGGAGTGGGACAAAATCCCTCCTGAGATGTGTGCAAACCTGGTACCAACTACAAGAAACGTCTGACCTCTGTGATTGCCAACAAGGGTTCTGCTACAAAGTACTAAGTCATGTTTTGCAGAGGGGTCAAATACTTATTTCCCTCATTAAAATGCAAATCAATTTATAACATTTTGACATGCTGTTTTTCTGGATTTTTTTTTTGTTATTCTGTCTCTCACTGTTCAAATAAACCTACCATTAAAATTATAGACTGATCATGTCTTTGTCAGTGGGCAAACATACAAAATCAGCAGGTGATCAAATACTTCTTTCCCTAAGTGTAGTTGAGGGAATATGTATGTAACCGGTGTGAAATGGCTAGCTAGTTAGCGGTGTGCACTAGTAGCGTTTCAATCGGTGACGTCACTCGCTCTGAGACCTAAAAAGTAGTTGTTTCCCTTGCTTTGCAAGGGCCGCGGCTTTTGTGGAGCGTCGGGTAACGGTGCTTCGAGGGTGACTGTTGTCGATGTGTGCAGAGGGTCCCTGGTTCAAGCCCAGGTAGGGGCGAGGAGAGGGACGGAAGCAACACTGTTACATGTACATGTGGGTAGAGTTAAAGTGACTATGCATAAATAATTAACAGAGTAGCAGCAGCGTAAAAAGATGGGGGGTGGGGGCAGGGCAAATAGTCTGGTTAGCCATGATTAGCTGTTCAGAGTCTTATGGCTTGGGGTTAGAAGCTGTTGAGAAGCCTTTTGGACCTAGACTTGGCGCTCTGGTACCGCTTGCCGTGCGGTAGCAGAGAGAACAGTCTATGACTAGGGTGGCTGGAGTCTTTTCCTCTGATTGCTACAGGTCGGTAGTCATTTAGGCAGGTTATCTTAGTGTCCTTGGGCACGGGGACTATGGTGGTCTGCTTGAAAATATTAAGATGGGCAGTCTGAGAAATTGCTTTTCTTTGCAACTCTGCCTAGAAGGTCAGCATCCCGGAGTCGCCTCTTCACTGTTGACATTGAGACTGGTGTTTTGCGGGTTCTATTTAATGAAGCTGCCAGTTGAGGACCTGTGAGGCGTCTGTTTCTCAAACTAGACACTAATGTATTTGTCCTCTTGCTCAGTTGTGCACCGAGGCCTCCCACTCCTCTTTCTATTCTGGTTAGAGCCAGTTTGCGCTGTTCTGTGAAGGGAGTAGTACACAGCGTTGTACGAGATCTTCAGTTTCTTGGCAATTTCTCGCATGAAATAGCCTTCATTTCTCAGAACAAGAATAGACTGATGAGTTTCAGAAGAAAGTGATTTGTTTCTGGCCGTTTTGAGCCTGTAATCGAACCCACAATTGCTGATGCTCCAGATACTCAACTAGTCTCAAGAAGGCCAGTTGTATTTCTTCTTTTATCAGCACAACAGTTTTCAGCTGTGCTAACATAATCGCAAAAGGGTTTTCTAATGATCAATTAGCCTTTTAAAATGATAAACTTGGATTAGCAAACACAACGTGCCATTGGAACACAGGACTGATGGTTGCTGATAATGGGCCTCTGTACGCCTATGTAGATATTCCATTAAAAATCAGCCGTTTCCAACTACAATAGACATTTACAACATGAACAATGTCTATACTGTATTTCTGATCAATTTGATGTTATTTTAATCGACAAAAAATTGCTTTTCTTTCGAAAACAAGGACATTTCTAGTGACCCCAAACTTTTGAACAGTAGTGTATACACTATCTTATACACTATCTTCGTATACCCCCCCACCTTGTCACAACACAGTTGATTGGCTGAAATGCATTAAGAAGGAAAGAATTTCCACAAATTAACTTTTAAGAAGGCACACCTGTTAATTGAAATGCACTCCAGGTGACTACCTCATGAAGCTGGTTGTGAGAATGCCAAGAGTGTGCAAAGCTGTCATCAAGGCAAAGGGTGGCTATCGCAAATAGAAAATATATTTTGATTGTTTAACACTTTTTTGGTTACTACATGATTCCATATGTGTTATTTCATAGTTTTGATATCTTCACTATTATTCTACAATGTAAAAAATAGTAAAAATAAAGAAAAACCTTTGAATGAGTAGGTGTGTCCAAACTTTTGACTGGTGCTGTATATTTGCGAGAAAAAAAAACATATGGGGGATTGGAAGTGATGCAGACAAATACATTGATGGAAGTTACAATCTATCTGCAATATTAAAGCTGATCTACCCCCCCCAAAAAAAGCAAAAAAAAGTACTGAGTAAAGGGTCTGAATACTTAAATGTTATATTTCCATTTTTGATTTCTTTCTAAATTTGCAAACATTTCTAAAAACCGGTTTTTGCTTGATCATTATTGGGTATTGTGTGTAGATTGATGAGGGAAAAAAACGTTTGAATCAATTTTAGAATAAGACCTAAATGTGAAAAACTAAATGGGTCTGAATACTTTCCGAAGGCATTGTATATACTAAAAACACACAGAAACACAACTGATCAAATAATTAGCTGGTTTCACACATCAGACACTCGTTTTACAAGTAAAATAATGCCAGGGCATATCAAATCATATAAGGGCAATTAACATGTACACACATGGCAATAAAAACACATGGCATGTCCCCCCACCCCACATAGCTGCAACCACATCCACCCCCGTTCTCCCTCTCTCCCCACATAGCTGTACCCCCCGATATCGCTCAGATAGTTTGTCAACTTAGCCAAAAAGATGCTCTAAACACATGTTAGTTGCACACATAACTCACCATTGGACCACGGTGTGGACCTCATCGACAGCCATTCCAATGAGACGCTTGCGAACAATGACGTTTGAAGTAGGCGTGGCCATTTGTCAATTTTTTTTACCATAGCCTGTAGGTAGACACGCCATAACGTCTCTTTTCTATAGTAGAGTGTTCAAGCAGAGGAGTTGTAATAACTTAATCGACTCGATTTTGTGTATAGAGCACACACACTTCTGGCAAAACAAAATACAACATTTCCTCCATATTTTCTTCAATTTTCTGCAATGTTGAAGTGGGTGGTACATGTTATGTTCATCACTGTTCATCACTCTTTTCCGACCGGGTAGGGACACATTTTGTAGAAAGTTGTTCCCGTATGCAAGCTAATTTGCAACATTGCAGAAAATTGAAAAAAAGATTATTTATTAGTTAGTTATTATTTAAATGTAACATCGGACCATTCAAACCATTTTTTTTCAATACAACATTCTCCAGACCTCCAAGGGAGGCGTGACAATGACGTGATTTTGGAGGCAACTTGAGACTAGAATTTTAGCAACCAGGAAATGGCAGAGCGATTTCTGCATATTGCACCTTTTAAGTGACTCTTATCTGATAAAATCATAGCCTGCCTTTGCCTGATTGAAATGACATCATCACCAGTTCTGCCCGCAGGGTGAGCAGATAAACATATAATTCAGAAACAAGAATAATTTCAGGCATTAAGAAGAAAAAAGGCACACTATTTCAAACCATACCAATATTACCTTATTGCCACAGAGTGACTGAGTGTTGAGTTTCCTGTCACTGAAAAAAGGAAATGTGTATGTTGAACAAGGAACACTGTGTATGCATGCCAGTCTCAAGGCTACGAAAAAACAGCTGCTGTACAGGCAACTAGCAGAGCGGAGAAGGACGCAAAAAAATTATACAAAGATACCCTGAAAACGAACCTCATGAAAAAAGGCCACAAACAGAGACCTTTGCCAACAACTTACACACAAAGCGACTTCAGACTTTGAGGACATCCGCATCACTCTGTCCAACTAAAAAAGACAGTGTCTGTGTGCGCGTGTGCGAGAGTGAGAGGGATGGAGAAAGAGAAAGAGAAAGAACACATTTACATTTTAAGATTAATTTATCTTGTGCCCCAGAGATTAACCAATGCCTTGGCATCACAGAGAGATGTACAGTAGAGCATTTAGTGTAACTAACACACCATGTCACACTAATCTCTGCTTCTAGGCCAAAGAGAAAAGCAGAGGCCTCCAGGCTGTAATAGAGGTACTTCTGTTAAGGCCTCACTATTAGGAGCTTTAACAGGCTTTTTATGCTAATAATGGTGTATGTGAGTAACCATGTTAATTGGTTCTGTTGTTATGCTTGCTAATATGGTTCTACTACTGTGTCATTTAGCCTACATTTGAAACCCATTGTTGCCATATGAGAGACCATTTGGGAATGGTTAAAAATTGACCTGTAAGACATTTTTAAAGGTCATTGGTGAAATACAAATTTTGAAAGGCAGACTTTAGACCCATGACACTATTTACAGTTGATATCAAAAGAAGGGACTACTGTTATTCTCTCTGAAAAGTACTGAAGGTGTGGAGGTATCGCACATTCATTTCTGTGATAAAATGTGAAAACTATTGACACTTATCATGCAAAGGTGTATATCACTGTATTTTTGTTCACATGTGATAAAACCTAAACCAGAGGTTCCCGAAGACTAATAAATAATCAATCAAATACATCAATCAAAAGCATGTTTGTCAGTTTGGATTGATTCAAAATGTCCATCCATGTAACTCTCCTGACAACTTTGTCACAGTGTTTTAAACATGAGATGCCTTGGGTATGAAGAATGTTGTGACCCTGTACTTAGCATTTCCAAAATAAGAATATAAGTCATCTATAATATATAGTACAATTTCAATGAAGTGCTTATTGGCAGTAGCTATCTATCTGTATTGTCAAATGTTTTAGGTTAAAGTGCAAAGGGTTGAAAAAACTCTGAAACCAGGCACAGATTGCTTTTACTCCAAATGCCTCTATGACTGAGCAGCCGAATGTTGTAATTATCCAAGCTCGGGCACTAATTGTTATTATCTAATATGGCCAGTCAGAGCTACTGGACTCCCACAGACACATTCACAGCCAGCTTTAACATTTATGAGAGATGACAGGAGGACAAAATGAAACAATTTATTCCCACGATGGAAAAACAATCATGGCTTTCATTATACTTAGCTTGCCCTATCTGGCTAATGCTCAGTAACAAGTCACCATATTTATTTAAAAAGCTGGAAGACAGCTTGGTGTCTGTTGTTGGAAAGATTACTATAAACATCTGCCATCTGTATGTAAATACACCAGATATTCATATTATTTGTTTAAGTTAGTAAACCTGGAGAATAATAAGGTGCAGTTAAATGTGAGGATGATGGGTATATAAAGAAACATAAAATATTAAATAAATGATGAAACAAATGAATAGGTCTTACTCAAGATCATTACTTTGGCAAATGTTTACCTTCTGTGTTCTCAGGCTTTACCTTCCAATCTGTGTTCTCAGGCTTTACCTTCCAATCTGTGTTCTCAGGCTTTACCTTCCAATCTGTGTTCTCAGGCTTTACCTTCCAATCTGTGTTCTCAGGCTTTACCTTCCAATCTGTGTTCTCAGGCTTTACCTTCCAATCTGTGTTCTCAGGCTTTACCTTCCAATCTGTGTTCTCAGGCTTACCTTCCAATCTGTGTTCTCAGGCTTTACCTTCCAATCTGTGTTCTCAGGCTTTACCTTCCAATCTGTGTTCTCAGGCTTTACCTTCCAATCTGTGTTCTCAGGCTTTACCTTCCAATCTGTGTTCTCAGGCTTTACCTTCCAATCTGTGTTCTCAGGCTTTACCTTCCAATCTGTGTTCTCAGGCTTTACCTTCCAATCTGTGTTCTCAGGCTTTACCTGAGAACACTCTATTCCTATATAGTGCAATACTATAGTGCAATACTTTTTAACAGGACCCATAGGTGCCATTTGGGACGCAGCCACTGTCTCTCTGTGCAGACACAACATTACCATAACGCTGAAACGGCATGAATAAAGTAGTAGAGTAATGATGCTAAAGTCAGAGATTGTCTGTTTACTGTCCAACTAAACTCGCCAACCGAACCATCCCAAAAACTGGGCCTGTATTGTTCGCTCACTTCTCTCAGCCCAGGCGTAGAAAACATAAATCATTTTGATATGCTAAATACAAGTAAAAGCGATAATCAGTTACTTTGAGTGGCAAATAGAAGACTCACTGTATTAAGCGCTGGGATTTTCCCCCTTCATCAGAAGCATCAGGCATCCCTATCATCTAAAAGGGATGTCAAGAGCTTCAGTGTGCCCGCCTGAATTTCACAGGCACCACAAGAGGCTGGGAAACACTCCGCTTAATTTAAGTCTCATCCAAAGAGCTTACAACTGTAATTAAATCATTAAATTCTTGTCTACGCTTCACAGAGCATAGCCAAATTGACTTCCCACCAACCTCATTTTCTATTTGAACAGCAAATAATGATTTTCTGTCAGTCTAATTACAAAGCTCAACATCTGATCAAACCCAGCATCCGGAGGGAATTATCACATGGACCGGGTATTAGACCTCATTACCAACTTGAGTGCAAAATTATTACATCTTGTAATTGGATGGTGAGATTTATCAACACAGTAGATCATCAGGCCAGGGCTGCTTCGTGTTCTTTTGTAATCACAGGCATGGTTGAACTGGCTAATCATCCCAACTTGGCTGGAAAAGCAAACTAAGAATTTAGTTAAATTAACCTGTAACCTATAGATCAGAATGTCAATGGTTATACGTTTTGTTTTTGCAGTAAGGGCTTAATACATTGGCTGGTTGCTCAAAGCTGTTTAAATGGTATGTCATACCTTTCACCTGGGCAATATGTGGTGGAAAATAGAGAGCAGTCTGGAGCAGAGTCACATCTTCTGGTGTTTGTCCCAAATATGTTTAGATTTTATTAGGATCAAATGATGACAGCTAGTCCTACTGGGGTCCGACATGTAATGAAAAATACATTACTGATAAGACTTTACAATTTACATACATTTAAAACGTATGTAATGACACTCTATTCCCTATATAGTCAGGGTTGGGGAGTAACTGATTACATGTAATCTGATTCCAAAAAATCTAACTGTAATCTGTTACGTTACCAGCAAAAATATTGTAATCAGATTACAGACACTATTGAAAAAGTAGATGATTACTTATTGGATTACCTTTACATTTAAAAAGGATGTTTGCGAGAGAACAGAATATATGACACCTTTATGTTTTTCAATGACATTTAATTCAGCATTGAAAAAAGGCGCAAGTTTAAGTTTGTTCCACCTGAGTGAGTCTGACCACAAGTCAGAGACCACTATGATAAAACACCAAAATGATGACCACCAATCAGGGACCACTATGATAAAAACACAAAATAATGACCACCAGTCAGAGACCACTATGATAAAACACCAAATGATGACCACAAGTCAGAGACCACTATGATAAAACACCAAATGATGACCACCAGTCAGAGACCACTATGATAAAACACCAAATGATGACCACCAATCAGAGACCACAATGATAAAACACCAAATGATGACCACCAGTCAGAGACCACTATGATAAAACACCAAATGATGACCACAAGTCAGAGACCACTATGATAAAACACCAAATGATGACCACAAGTCAGAGACCACTATGATAAAACACCAAATGATGACCACCAGTCAGAGACCACTATGATAAAACACCAAATGATGACCACCAGTCAGAGACCACTATGATAAAACACCAAATGATGACCACCAGTCAGAGACCACTATGATAAAACACCAAATGATGACTACAAGTCAGAGACCACTATGATAAAACACCAAATGATGACCACAAGTAAGAGACCACTATGATAAAACACCAAATGATGACCACCAGTCAGAGACCACTATGATAAAACACCAAATGATGACCACCAGTCAGAGACCACTATGATAAAACACCAAATGATGACCACCAATCAGAGACCACTATGATAAAACACCAAATGATGACCACCAATCAGAGACCACTATGATAAAACACCAAATAATGACCACCAGTCAGAGACCACTATGATAAACACCAAATGATGATCACCAATCAGAGACCACTATGATAAAACAACAAATGATGACCACCAATCAGAGACCACTATGATAAAACACCAAATAATGACCACCAGTCAGAGACCACTATGATAAAACACCAAATGATGACCACCAGTCAGAGACCACTATGATAAAACACCAAATGATGACCACCAATCAGAGACCACTATGATAAAACACCAAATGATGACCACCAATCAGAGACCACTATGATAAAACACCAAATGATGACTACCAGTCAGAGACCACTATGATAAAACACCAAATGATGACCACCAATTAGAGACCACTATGATAAAACACCAAATGATGACCACCAATCAGAGACCACTATGATAAAACACCAAATGATGACCACCAATCAGAGACCACTATGATAAAACACCAAATGATGACCACCAATCAGAGACCACTATGATAAAACACCAAATGATGACCACCAGTCAGAGACCACTATGATAAAACACCAAATGATGACCACCAGTCAGAGACCACTATGATAAAACACCAAATGATGACCACCAGTCAGAGACCACTATGATAAAACACCAAATGATGACCACAAGTCAGAGACCACTATGATAAAACACCAAATGATGACCACCAGTCAGAGACCACTATGATAAAACACCAAATGATGACCAACAATCAGAGACCACTATGATAAAACACCAAATGATGACCACCAATTAGAGACCACTATGATAAAACACCAAATGATGACCACCAATCAGAGACCACTATGATAAAACACCAAATGATGACCACCAATCAGAGACCACTATGATAAAACACCAAATGATGACCACCAGTCAGAGACCACTATGATAAAACACCAAATGATGACCACCAATTAGAGACCACTATGATAAAACACCAAATGATGACCACCAATCAGAGACCACTATGATAAAACACCAAATGATGACCACCAATCAGAGACCACTATGATAAAACACCAAATGCGTTTGATGGATCCTTTTTCACTTCTTCTAATGCCTCATAAGTGGAAAGTAATCCAAAAGTAACTGAAAGTAATCCAAAAGTAACTGAAAGTAATCCAATTACATTACTGAGTTGGGGTATTCCAAAAGTTGTTACTGATTACAATTTTGGACATCCCACTGGGCACAGACGTCAATTCAATGTCTATTCCACGTTGGTTCAACGGAATTTCATTGAAATTACATGGAAACAACGTTGATTCAACCAGCGTGTGCACAGTGGGAGGTAACTAGTAACTGTAATGGATTACATTTAGAAAGTAACCTACCCAACCCTATATTGACGTGAACTACTATTGGCCCTGGTCAAAAGTAGTGCATTAAATAGGGAATACACGTAGGGTGCCATTTGGGAAGCAGCCAGACTGTGATGTGCTCTGGTCTGGTGAGCACAGTGGAGAGACATTACTGAAAGCTAACTGACTGTGAAGCTGTGATGGGAGGGAGTATTAGATCTACTGAGTCTAGGGTAAGTCAGGACACAAAGCCTTGGTGCAATTGTAGTACCTTGATGGATGCTACTTCAGCATTTCAAAAGTATTTTTAGGAGGGGCGAGACCCTAAAAAGGAATAGATAGTACAATATTATTTTATTAGCAAGCAAACGTTATGAACCCCTTCTCAAGATATTAACTTTTTGTGATTCTTACTGATTGTACAGGTTATTTGACTCAGTAAAACATGAATTTGAAGTGTAAATGATTTGCCACAGGTGATCCTGGCATCCTATAATCTTGGCATTGCAACTCTTCCAATCAGAAGAGAACAGGTAATGGAGTTGGTGATTGGTCCTCATGGTCAGTATTAGTCTCACTAAGAGAATCAATACAGCTTGAAGACAACACTTATACAAATCAGAAATCCTTAAGGCTTGTTGTATAGCATTATGGGCTTGAATACAAATCACACAACCCCATATACCCTTCCATCCCCAAACTCGATGCCTTTACCCCTGCTCCTCTACCAAATTTAATCGAGTAATGTTATAGCTGCAGATGCAACAACTCATATTTATCTGGATTTACTGTGGGAGAAGGTGGGGGATTGGCAATTGGCTGTCTCACCTAAAAACGAACACCCAGGTGGGAACACACCCAAATGAACTCAGAAAGATAGAATGAGGATAGCTATAACAGGAATACAAATATTCCACCCACCCACGCACACTGATTTCAACTGAAACAGCTTTTTCACATCTTGACAAGAAGAGATGTCAATCTGGCAGGCATTCTAATTTGCTTCTGTCTGGAGTTCTCCTACTTATTCCAATATTGATCAGGCATAGAGCTGAGTCAATCTCCATCTTGTTACAAGGCCCATTCCTGTGTAGTACAATGACACTGCAGCCTGTAGTGAGTCACATGCTGTACAAAGTGACTTCACCATTAAATCAATGTCTGTTTGTTGCTGATATGAGGTGGGCTAGGACATGAAATGACAACAGTGGTAAAAGTTATATAAATAAGAAGGCTCTAGCACAGGTAGGCTGAGTTATTGTGGACACTTTCTCTTTTGCAATAATGGCCCGAGGTTGCGTTTTTAAGAGGGTGAAAGAACTTGGACCATGTAAAACGTGTGTGCTTGTGTGTGCGTGCGTGCGTGCGTGCGTGCAAGCGTGTGATACTGTATTGTGTCTGAAATCTCAATTGACCGCTTTAATCGGATGATTACTTAACAGAAACTGAAATGAGACTTTCTCTCAAGCGAGGAAAACATAATAGATGGGATCACACCATGTGATCATGAGAAAATGCATATCTAATGTCGTTATAAGGTTGATGCTCTAAAAATTAAAATGTAATTGCCAAAATGAAAAGAGGTCTATGAGTCATTCCCAAGAGTTTTATTTTCCTGTTTGCAGAAAAAGCTGAATTGGTGTCATCCTGTTGCATCTTTCTTGATATGCCACATGAAACAATGCTTTTTGTATAATATAAGAATACATCCTTTAAGAGAGGATAACATCAAATAAAATAAATTCATTTTAAAGAGGATTTAGGTTGACTCATCATATTGTTTTATGAAAATATGTTTGATTCTAAAACTGGGATTATTAGTCTGATGTCTGGAGTGCAATGATGGAAAATCACTAACCTCTCAAACCCTCATTTAGAATATGGGTCTTTCTCAATGGCGACCCGTCATTCAGGGCTAGTAGAAAAAAAAGTATAAAAATTGTTGTTGTTGCCTGTTTTGCATGTTATTTTCGCATTAATAAATGTCACATCAATTTGCAAACAATGTAAAAAAATATATATATATGTTTAAGCTGCATACAAACATGGTCTCATTTCTGCTTTCTTGAGTAAGGGCAGCTCCAAAATGCAGGTGTTTCAGCCTAGCTCAGTGCTTTCTGTGGTGGTGGGGCAGCCAGTGGAAATACGGAGCGTAGGGGCTGGTAATGTTCTCTGGGTTGCGCCGTGATTGGCTCAGTGTTCTGTCACCCATGGGGACACTACATCACCGCAAAATCTCACGGGGAGAACTCGAAAATTCCTAGCCCCTTGGGTGCTGCCATAGAGTGACATTAGAAGTGCCCATCCAAGAAGGCTCAAGGTCATTGGCACAGATAAAATGACGTCAAATCACGTTATATCTACCGTAGATTTCATTGGACTGATTATATCAACATCATACCTTCAAAATCTTAGCTAGCAAGCTAGACAAGCAGTCATCATCATGAATCACGTCGACAATCTACTGGCAAATCCTTTTCAATCCTTGTCATATGAAGAGAAATTATAGATAAAACGTATCGGTGCTCGTCGGCCAAAGTTGGAAATTCAGCAATGAGTGGTTTGGAAGGAATCAGTGGCTAACTGCAAGCGTTGTAAAGCAATCACTAGCCTGCTATTCAGTGGAGTGGGTGTGTGGTCCAAGTCTGGGTTTAAGGGTCTCTTTTCAAAGCTTAAAATAATAAACATTCAACATCATGGGCCAGAAAAGTTTGAATACATTGGCCATGCTGTCAATCCAGCATGACTTCAGTGAGTTCAAGACAACTGGGAATTCTGAAAAAAAAACGAGCTCCGACTGGGAAAATACGTTTTGAACAGTCATCCAACTCAGAATTTCAAGTGGGGAACTTGGGCCTCTTTCTAGAGCTCCGACCTGAAGATCACTGACGTCATGATTCAACCTTGTTTTTTTCAGTGTTCCCAGTTGTCTTGAGATGGGCAATAAATCCAAAAGAATACCAGACTTTGATGACAAAGTTTGATGACAAAATTTTCCCACCTGGACCGCCGCGCCACCTTCCTGTTCAAGTGAGCACAGCACAACAAGGTGAGTCCAAAAATGTATTGTATGCTGCTGCATAAATGATGTAATATGCCAGGGAGATAAGTATACCTGTAGCTAAGAAAGTAATACTAAGTGTATGTTGTGTAGTAAGCTGTTAGTAGCCCATGTGCCGCACCCTAATAATTTGGTCACTTTCCCCCTCATAACTTGGCCTACTGTTCTGATTTGGTGGTGCACATGTAGCCTATAGCCCGTTTTAGAGAAATGTAATCATCTGTGGTGAATGATGGCCGGAGTCAGGCGCAGGAGTAAAATAACCGGATGCAGATGTATTCCTTCCAGACATACAATGCGCCACAACGGCAATTGAAACAGGTACAGGGGAAACAATCCTCCCTGACCAAACACAGTCTCCGAAAATACAATAAATGTAATGACACAGGGGAAAATCAACCCTGGCAAAATAAATGAGAGATATTTCAACCGAGCTACTATCCTCCCACATAGAACAATCACTCACAAAGACAAGGGGCAGAGGGAACACTTATACACAGACTAATTAGGGGATGAGCACCAGGTGTGTTAATTGACAAGACAAGACAAGTGGAGTGATGAGAATGGGAGCGGCAGTAGCTAGTAAGCCAGTGACGACGAACGCCGAAACCTGCCTGAACAAGGAGGGGAGGCAGCCTCGGCGAAGTCGTGACATCAACGAATATTGTAAGAGCTTTCATTGTCTGCTTATATGCCCCCCTTTATTTATCCTACAGTTCTGACTTGGTGTACAGGGAGAATACTGTAAGAACGGCCCATGTTCTGAATTCTGTCGCTGTACATTTCTAAAATGCTGAACAAATAGATATATTGACTACGTCCGTCCCTAGCTCGCTCATTAATTTCTTAATCAAAATTACGGATTGCCTCTTATCCGCTCTGTCGTCCCCTTATGCATTAGTTTGTACATCTCAATTGTCAGTAGAATCCACATTTGTTTAAGCAAGTCAGCCATATCAGCTATGTTTTTTAAAAGGCAGTAAAATGAGGCTGAATTAACTGTTTGCTGCCAGACAAGGCTCCGCTGACAGTTTGTGGGCACTGTTTGTCATCGTTATAGTGCAATTATAATTAATTATAATTAATGTATTGTTTAGTGTTGTGTTGTGTTGTGTTGTGTTCAGTGGCGGTCAGTTCCATTTAAGATGAGGGAGGACAATTTTTTTTTTTAAGTGAGCATGGCCTTATTTCTATTACAGAATTTTGGATGACTCTCATTCATATTCCATTCACCCAGTTCAATGTAACATTGATAGGTTTAGGCTACTACATGATACTCACATGTTCCCTATACCCACCATGAGGTTGCTACAACCTAGCCTATGAATGAAAGTGTACAACTTAGGTGCACACAGGTAGAGAGACAAATTTGAAGTGACAGACAGACAGTGACATTCAATTCCGCCTTGCACACTCTTCCCTGCATCTAGCTGCTATAGGGTGTAATCATTAGTCCAACTGTTGCAAACGAGAGTTTCTGTTGGACAAATTCAGGTATGTTTATGCCAGTTTTGTTCCGTTTGCTTCCGTTTAAGAAACGTTTTTCAACAGAATCGTGAATGAATACACCCCTGATCACAGTTCACTCTCATAACAGCCACGTTGTATTCCTTCTCTTCCCTTCGCTTGTGGACTTCAATGCACAACACATCAGCTGTATGTGACCAGGCGAAAAAACCTTTCCAAGCCAAACCGCTACACACAGCCTACATCGTTGTCACTATATTAGCTAAAGTAACGTCATAGTCAGCATAGCTAATAGAACTAATGCGTTAGTAAACCCACTACAATCATGCAGTAAAGTTAGTTGTACAGTCAGTAAGCAGTTACACCGGCAGGCCCCGGTGACAATAAATTAGTAATACCAAAAGCTTACCTTGACTTGGAAGAGTTCCAGTGTTGTGTTGGAAAGTCATAGTCAGTTAGCTAACATAGCATCACTCTGTTTGAGCAGGGTGTTTCAGTAGGCTAAACTAGCTAGCTGCATTTGCTAGCTAAGTAAGTGAAACTGAAAGTGAAAAGAAATGACAATCGCTCTCTTTCTTTCTTGCTTCTCCTTCATTTTGCAAGAAATTAATTTGTTCAAAACTGTTCAACTATATTTTTCTCTCTCAACTACTTACCACATTTTATACAAAGCTTATGCTTTCAGTACTAGATTAATTCTCTGATCCTTTGATTGGGTGGACAAAATGTCAGTTCATGCTGCAAGAGCTCTGATAGGCTGGAGAACATCCACCGGAAGTTGTCATAATTACTGTGTAAATCCATGGAAGGGGATGAGATTCATGAGCCTCCTAGGTTTTGTATTGAAGTCAATGTACCCAGAGGAGGATGAAAGCTAGCTGTCCTCCGTCTACACCATGGTGTTACCCTACAGAGTGATGTTGAGGCTACTGTAGACCTTTGCAAAATAGTGTGTTTTAATCAGTTATTTGGTGACGTGATTATATTTAGTATAGTTTTGTCTAAAAATGATACTCTTTTTGAAATTCACTGAGGAGGATGGTCCTACCTTCCTCCTCTGAGGAGCCTCCACTGGTTGTGTTGTGTACATCCTTACATTTATGATACTGTTGTTTGTTGTTAAATCATATACTAAGCATTTAACATTTGAATTAGACATTGAACTTGATCCTGTAAAATTCCTAGATATTGCTGTCAGACTCTTTTTTTATATGAAGATTTCGAAGTGCACTGTAACCTTATAACATTTCGTATCTCCCTGTTACTTGTGAAAAACAGTTTACATGGGCACACATCCCAAATAATGTATGGATTTCAAAATTGAATGCTTCTAACAGAAAGAGTCACTTTTAACAAGATGAATCAAGCAAAAATTGATACTGTCATTAACAGGGTTCTTCAATAATTATGCATAATAGTTGTTTGATGCGCATTTGATGTCTAGCTGTCTAGTTACATAAGGAAATTATCGTGCAACATCAACTGATTCAGGAAAGGATTTTCTGAATGACAGCCAAGTGATAAAGAGCTGGTGTGATACTGCACGCGAACAACAGCCAAAGTACAGGAATTAATGTTAATCTGGAGAATTGAAACATTTTGGTGTCTATGTTGTTATGGCGGTCAAGAAATTAGCTTATGTTGTGGACAACATTATGTCAAGATTCCTGAGGTAATATTACGGCCTGTATACATTTTGATCGTTTGTTTTCTTATTTAAAATGGAGCAATTGGAATGTGAAAATAGCTTGTTTATTCGTTTTTAATAACTTTTTTGCATATAAAACCAAAAACATTTTCACATGTGGGTGGGGTTAAACGTGGAATGCCTGTCATTGGTTAAGTGCACAGCCAACACTTCCTGTCCTTTCAAAGTAGGAGTTATAACTCCATTATATGAATCTATTATATATTAATTAATTGATTAATAGCTGCCTATACCATGCCACAGTGCCAAGATAAAGTAAGATTTCTCAATTTCTGCATAAGATTTAGTGTGTATTGACTTATTTATGAATTGCTGTTACTTTAAATGGTTAGCTGATATATCCTAGCTACCTAGCTAACCATTGGTAATGTTATTAAATGATGCTATACAGCCAAAACAACAGTATCTATTGCTAGACTAGAGATATGTCCCTAGCTATAGTTAGTCAGTGGTTGCACATCTAACTAGCTGGAATGAAGCAAGGGTGTGAATAGTAGACATGTAAATGTATCCTTTCACTGTTTACAGCAGGTCTTCAGCTACCCAGACCGTCTGATCAGCCTGATAGGGTGCCATGGGTGTCCAGCTTACAACTGTGCAAATACATGTGTGTGTATAGCAATGGAATGAAACATCCAACCAATTTCTCAAGTCATGCTGTAGGTCCCGGAGGGTGTGGGGGTCCTGTCCAGAAGCAACCCCTAGCCCCTACCCCTGAGAGGATTGGACAGGTGTAAGCAATACTGCCAAAATCCCACCAAGCCTTTCAGAGGGTAAGGTGGAGCTCTCACCATGTCACCACCCATCAATCCCTCTCAGATCTCCACAAGTGTCTAGGGGGTTATTTCTGGACAGGCCATGAGTATTATGGTAGCGCAGTCAGTCTGGCACTGTCTAAAAATGTTAAAGGGGCAGTGCAGTTAAAAACGTGATTTTCCTTTTTTTTTTAATGATATTCCCGCACACACACTGAGGTAGGGCATGGACGATATCAGTATCGCAATGTTTTTTCCTTGGCAAAAATGAAAACACAAAGCAGACCAAACTCTTTGGTCCTTTAAAAACCTGCTGTATGTAAAATATTGTGTGCTATAGCTTGGAAAATAAATAAATAAATGTGACTGGATGACAACATAATGATGTTTGTTTCCAGCATTACGGCTGTTTTTCTAAAGAAGTTAAATCCGCTAAGTGTTTTGTTTCCTTGCCACGATACTAACGAGTATCACGATACTGGTATCGTTCCAGCCCTACTATGAGGTGGAAATAACACTCCGAAATTGTGAAAATGATGATAATGCCCTGTTTGAAAATATTGCCTGGAATTTCCGCCTGTGCAGGTGGGATGGAACTTTTGGCCCATATCATGACTTCACAATGTGATCTGATTATATTAGACCAATGACTGTTCATGACTGTTCATCCTATCAGCCAATCAGGGTTGTGAATGTAAATATCTTCACCTTTGTTTCCCCAATGCCCACACGATCAGACTGAGCATTTCAAGGGCCAAAGGAGGCTCAGGAAATAAATGATTAAAAATAGTTATTTTCATTAAATAAACACACACAGTGATTTATTAGACATAAGTGAAGATTTAGAAATGAAATTACAAAGACTGCATGGGGGCTTTAATAGCTGTGAAATACTTGCTTCCTCTGTCCTTAAAAAATATAATGTTTTATTTAACCTTTATTTAACTAGGCAAGTCAGTTAAGAACAAAATCTTATTTACAATGACGGCCTACACAGGCCAAACACGGACAACGCTGGGCCAATTGTGCTCTGCCCTATGGGACTCCCAATCACGACCGGTTGTGATAAAGCCTGGAATCAAACCAGGGGGTCTGTAGTGACGCCTCAAGCACTGAGATGCAGTGCCTTAGACCGCTCGCCACTCGGGAGCCCACTTGGCAGAATCTCAATTGCTTTTCCTTGATTCGTCACATCCTCTCTCCTCGTCTTCTCAAAACCCATTGGATGAGAAGGTCAGACGTCCCCTTCCCCTCTCACCTTCTTATCCAATGGGTTTTGAGAAGGAGGCGAGGAGAGAGGATGAGGAGAGAGGAATCAAGGAAATGCAATTGAGATTCTACCCATTCCTCACTTCCCTCTCAAAGCACATTGGGGGAGAGGAGTGAAGGTTCCTCCCCTCAGACTACAATGTATTTTCAAAGAGAGGCAAAGAGTGGAGGAAACAAGGACAGAGGAAGCAAGAATTTGACAGCTAGTTTTCAGACACAGACTCACACACACACAATGCATGAAGTTTACTGATTAAAATGATTTCATTATTTGTTATTATTATTGTCAATGATTTGTTGACAGAACCCATTGTATTATATTATTGTATTATTATATTATTATATCAACTATTAAAACATATGAAATTCTGTTGTTTATCTTTTCATTCTTCAGGAATGTTTAGCATGGCTATAAATAATAGAGAAAGTTGACTAAAGTATAAAAAGACCTGGCAACTAGGAATGACAAAGAAACATGTGGTGTCGATGTTTCTTGTGACATTTTGAATGACATGTAGAGATTTTGTTGTTGCTAGTGGAGTTATGGTCTCATTGTGCCTACCTAGACTTTTATTCCTGTAACTACACATGTGAAGCTGCAAGAAAATCATATTTAAATGCACAGTGCATTCAGAAAGTATTCAGACCCCTTTGCTTTTTCCAAATGTTGTTACGTTACAGTCTTATTCTAAAATTGATTAAATAAATTAAAATCCTCATCAATCTACACACAATACCCCATAATGACAAAGCGAAAACAGGTTTTAGACATTTTTCAAATGTATTAAAAATAAAAATAAACAGAAATACCTTATTTACATAAGTATTCAGACCCTTTGCTATGAGACTTGAAATTGAGATCAGGTGCATCCTGTTTCCATTGATCATCCTTGAGATGTTTGTACAACTTGATTGGAGTCCACCTGTGGTAAATTCAATTGATGGGACATTATTTGGAAAGGCACACACCTATATAAGGTCCCACAGTTGACAGTGCATGTCAGAGCAAAAACCAAGCCAAGGGCCTTGGTCAGGGAGGTGGCCAAGAACCCAATGGTCACTCTGACAGAGCTCCAGAGTTCCTCTGTGGAGATGGGAGAACCTTCCAGAAGGACAACCAATCCGGCCTTTATGGTAGAGTGGCCAGACGGAAGCAACTCCTCAGTAAAAGGCACATGAGAGCCCGCTGGAGTTTGCCAAAAGGCACCTAAAGGACTCTCAGACCATGAGAAACAAGATAATCTGGTCTGATGAAACCAAGATTGAACTCTTTGGCCTGAATGCCAAGTGTCAAGGTCTGGAGAAAAACAGCCACCACTCATCACCTGGCCAATACGATCCCTGCGGTGAAGCATGGTGGTGGCAGCATCATGCTGTGGGATGTTTTCAGCGGCAGGGACTGGGAGACTAGTCAGGATCGAGGAAAGATGAACGGAGCAAAGTACAGAGAGATCCTTGATGAAAACCTGCTCCAGAGCGCTCAGGACCTCAGACTGGGGCGAGGTTCACCTTCCAACAGGACAATGATCCTAAGCACACAGCCAAGACAATGCAGGAGTGGCTTCGGGACAAATCTCTGAATGTCCTTGAGTGGCCCAGCCAGTGCCCGGACTTGAACCCGATCGAACATCTCTGGAGAGACCTGAAAATAGATGTGCAGCACGCTCCCATCCAACCTGACAGAGCTTGAGAGGATCTGCAGAGAAGAATGGGAGAAATTCCCCAAATACAGGTGTGTGCCAAGCTTGAAGCGTCATACCCAAGAAGACTTGAGGCTGTAATCGCTGCCAAAGGTGCTTCAACAATGTACTGAGTAAAGGGTCTGAATACTTATGTAAATGTGATATTTCTGTTTTGTTATTTGTAATACATTTGCTAAAATTTCTAAAACGTGTTTTTGCTTGTCATTATGGGGTATTGTGTGTAGATGATGAGGAATAAACATTGTAATCTATTTTAGAATAAGGCTGTAACGAACAAAATGTGGAAAAAGTAAAGGGGTCTCAATACTTTGCAAATGCACTGTATATCAATACATTTGGAAATGTTGACCCTATTTATAGAAAGACCCATATACAGTCTCTGTTGGTTGCCTGATGTACATGTGGAGCATGTAATCAGACGTGTCATGCAAAACACAAAGGCCCATTGGCAATGTTGGCTGAGTTATACTCTGGATGCAGTGTGGATCTGTGTTGTCTTTCTCAAACTTTGTTTAAAGCTCTCATTGTTTAGGCTTTGTCATTTTATCTATAGCCTAAATCTGTCATTTTCCACATATTTATTCTGTAATGAGCAACCTTACCTAAGTCCTGAAGAGTTGTGTTAGCTCCCCAAGATAATACCTAAACTTTAACTCAGTGGGCTAACACAATCCTGTGGTGTCCAGGAGAACCGGGTTTGAACTCAGTCAGTCAAATTCTAGGGGGTAGTCTAACACTGTCATGAGGATGATTGTACCTGCTCCTCCTCCTTGCTCGGGGCAGGCTTCGGCGTTCATCGTCCCCGGAGTACTAGCTACTACCGCTTGATGTTTTCGATGTTTGTTTTGTCATGTCTAGTTGGTACACCTGTTTCGTATTCTGTATTGATTATGTCACCTATAAGTTCCCCTGTTTTATGTTTGCCTTTGTATGTTTTGTCCGCTTGTCTTTGATGTATTGGTTCGGTATCTTGGCTTATCGTGTTGATTACGCACTCCGCGTATTTGTTCGCCTCTTGTGTTTGGAGGCCGTTTATTTTGTGCGTATTGAGTTTGCTAGTAAAGTCGTCTTGACTTATCCTCTTTGTCCTGCGCTTGACTTCACCACATCAGCATTAGTGACAGAATAACATACCACCCATGGAGTCAGCAGGAGCAGCGGCGGTGACCGAGTCACTGGAGGATCGGGTCAGCAGCCAGGACGCCATGATCCAGCGACTCGGCTCCGCCATGCAAGACGTGATGGACACCCTGCGCCAATGGGAAGGAGACTTGCCCACACCTCCTCCTACTACCACCACCATCGGTCAGCCCCCATCATACCAGCTCCGGAGTCCAGTGGGATTCGGCTCTCGCTCCCGAGGGCATATGATGGCACCGCAGCCTGGGTGTCAGGGGTTCCTACTCAAGTGGAGACTCTACCTGGCAACCATACACCCAGCTTCCGCCCTCATCTCCTGTCTATCCGGCAAGGCTTTGGAGTGGGCCAATGCCGAATGGAGGGAATAGACGCCGCCACCATCAGCTATGCGGAGTTCTCCCGCCCGCTTCAAGGCTGTTTTTCGATCATCCCCCAGAGGTAAAGCGGCGGGAGCGTCTGTTCCACCTCCGACAGGGGGAAGAGGAGTGCACAGGAGTTCGCCCTGGACTTCCGGACTCTAGCGGCGGATGCGGGGTGGAATGAGAGGGCCCTCATCGACAGCAAGAGGACGTTCGACGAGTTGGCCTGCAGGGACACCAACTCCAACCTTCGATCAGTTGGGTGGACATGTCAATCCGTCTGGATACCCTGCTGGCTACCCGCGGACGTCCGGAGTTGGGGGCCGTCCATTCCATCCCCCAGCACCTCCCAAGCCGAGCCCTATGGAGCTCGGTGGTGCTGGCGCTAGAGAGAAGAGGAGAGATCCAGAGGAGGCCGTCCCCTGCACCAACTGTGGCCGTAGAGGACACACTGCGGTTCGGGTGCTGGGAGGGCCTCCGGGATCGAGGCAACAGGTCACGCACTGGGAGAGTCATTCCAGGTGAGTAGGCGCCCAACTCACCCAGAGCTCTCTGTTGTTCCCTGTGTATACCAGTAGTATTCCCCCAGGTTGCATCTCATTCCCAGCATAAGGCGCTAGTCGATTCAGGCGCAGCTGGGAATTTTATTGATCGTAATTTTTGTGTTGGGTTAGGATTCCCCTCCTACCAGTAGATGTGCCTTTTCCTATTCATGCCCTAGATAGCCTCCGTTGGGATCTGGGTTGATTAGGGAGGTCACAGTGCCACTAAAGATGAAGGCGCAGGGGGTCATGAGGAGATCATTCAATTATATCTGATCAACTCTCCTGTGTTTCCCCGTGGTGCTGGGGCTTCCTTGAGTTAATCGCCCATGACCCCAACCATTTCGTGGCAACAGAGGGCTCTCAAGGAGTGATCTGACCAGTGTGTTGGGCAATGTCTAGGTGTTTCCGTAGAGGCGACCACGGTGGAAAGTCGAACCAATTGCCCGCACTTCACATTCCTCCTGAGTATGATGATTTGGCACTCGTGTTCAGCAAGACTAGGGCGTCGCGATTGCCACCTCAGGCAGGGAATTGTGCGATAGACCTCCACAGGTGCTGCACTTCCGTAGTCATGTATCCTCTGTCTCAAGAGAGACGGGCGGTTATGGGAGACATACATAGCCGAGTCTCTGAGACAAGGATACATCGGCCCTCCACTTCTCCTAGGTCCTCGAGTTTATTTTGAAGAAGAAAGGATGGAGGGTTGCTTCCCGTGTATTGATTACCGTAGAGTGTCACGATCGTCTGGTAAGGAATAGTAGACCAAGGCGCAGCGTGTGAAAGAAACATGACTTTATTTAATTAAAGTACTAACAAACAAACAAAAACACGACTCGTGAAGTCCAACGGTTAACATACCGACACGGAACAAACCCACAACCCCAAGGTGAAAACAGACAAAGTATAAATATGGCTCCCAATCAGAGACAACGAGCCAACAGCTGACCTCGTTACCTCTGATTGGGAGTCACTCATTCAAACAAAGAAATACAACCCCATAGAACAACCCACAAACAGAACACCACAAACGAAACACACCCTGGCTCAACATACAAAGTCCCGGAGCCAGAGCGTGACAGGGTACCCCCTAAAGGCCGGACTGCGACACGCATCAAAACTCCCAAACAGGGAGGGCTGGGTGGGCCATTTCTCCTCCCGGAGGCGGCTCCGGCTCGGGCTCGACCACCACCCTTCCACAATCCCCAGAGCGCCCGGTCCGGTCCCGACCCCGCTGGCTGGATCTGGACCGGACATAGACGGAGCGGATTGCTCAAACTCCGTAGTGGAGTAGCTTACCCTGACCAGGCACCGAACTGACGACGCGCACCCCTGGCTTGGCGCGGGAGGCAGGAACGGACTGGACCTGGCTGACGATACGCACCCTTGGCTTGGTGCGTGGGCCGGAACGGACCTCACCAGGCTGGCGACTCGCATCCTTGGCCGGTACGAGTAGCAGGAATGGGCTGGATCAGGCTGGCGACTCGCATTGGCTTGAAAGTAGTAGCAGGAACGAGCTGGACCAGGCCGACGACGCACCCCGTGGGCTTGGTGCGTGAGCAGGAACAGGCCGGCTGGGCTGGCGGCGCACACCGTAGGCTTAGGGGTGCGTGAGCAGGAACAGGCCGGGCAGGGCTGGCGACGCACACCGTAGGTTTGGTCGTGGAGCAGGGACAGGCCGGCCGAGTGACGACGCACACCGTAGACTTGGTGCGTGGAGCAGAAACAGGCCGGGCAGGGGCTGTCGACGCACACCGTAGACTTGGTCGTGGAGCAGGAACAGGCCGGGCAGGGCTGTCAGCGCACACCGTAGACTTGGTGCGTGGAGCAGGAACAGGCTGGGCAGGCTGACGACGCACACCGTAGACTTGGTGCTGAGCAGGAACAGGCCGGGCTGGGCTGGCGGCGCACACCGTGTTTTTGGTGCGTGGAGCAGGGAACAGGCCGGGCTGGACTGGCGACGCACACCGTAGGTTTGGTGCGTGGAGCAGGAACAGGCCGGACTGGGCTGTCGACGCACACCGTAGGCTTAGTGCGTGGAGCAGAACAGGCCGGGCAGGGCTGGCGACGCACACCGTAGGTTTGGTGCGTGGGGCAGGGACAGGCCGGGCAGGGCTGTCGACGCACACCGTAGGTTTGATGCGTGGAGCAGACAGGCCCGGGCTGGGCTGGCGACGCACACCGTAGGTTTGTGCGTGGAGCAGGGACAGGCCGGACCGTACCTGGGAACACACACCACTGGCTTTAAACGGGGATCAGGAACGGGCGACCGGACTGGCAATCCACCTCAGTCCCTCTCGCCGTGCCTCTCGACTTCCTTCCTCCTCGCCAATGGCTCCCGAAACCCGGTGGCCTTCTCCTCTTCTCCTATTCCGCCCTGTGGCAGCCTCCTGCTGCCCAGTCGCCCATGCCGTGTGCCCCTTTCTTGGGGGTGCCTCTCCTCCCCTTCCGACCGATGGCACTGCTGGACGCCGCTGCTCCTCTCTCGCCAGGGCCTGATCCTACCCCAAGGTCCCTTGCCCCGAGCATGTCCTCCCAGGACCACATTTTGCCCACTTGGGGCCATCGCCAGCTCTCCATCTCCTTGCCTGGCGCTTCCTCCCAGACCAGGCTGCCTGCCCCTGGACACGCTGCTTGGTCTTTGTATGGTGGGTTTTTCCTGTCAGGATCGTCTGGGAAAGGAATAAGTAGACCAAGCAGTGTGAAAGAAATCATGTATTTTATTTAATTAAAGTACTAACAAAACAAACAAAACCACGATTCTGTAATTCCAACGGTTAACTTATACGACAGGAACAAAAACCCACAACCCCCAAGGTGAAAACAGACAGTATAAATATGGCTCCAATCAGAACAATGAGCTACAGCTGACACTCGTTACCTCTGATTGGGAGTCACTCATTCAAACAAAGAAATACAACCCCACAGAACAACCCAACCAAACAGAACACCACGATTGAATACACCCTGGCTCAACATACAAAGTCCCGGAGCCAGAGCGTGATCACGTAGTCTCAATCAGATCACTGTCAAAATACAGTTATCCACTCCCTCTGATTGCGAGAGTATTTTTTTTTTTTTATTTCACCTTTATTTTAACCAGGTAAAACCAGTTGAGAACAAGTTCTCATTTACAACTACGACCTGGCCAAGATAAAGCAAACATGTACGATAAGGAAAACAACAACACAGAGTTACATAGTAAAACAAAACAAGTCAAAAATACAACAGAAATACATATAATATACAGTGTGTGCAAATTTAGCGTTATGGAGGTAAGGCAATAAAATAGGCTATAGTTAAAATAATTACAATTGGTCATTAACACTGGAATGATAGA
Organism: Coregonus clupeaformis; assembly: GCF_020615455.1. Lineage (NCBI taxonomy): Eukaryota > Metazoa > Chordata > Actinopteri > Salmoniformes > Salmonidae > Coregonus > Coregonus clupeaformis. The sequence goes on along the minus strand of NW_025537227.1, from coordinate 8,047 downwards.
TGTGCAAGAGATGATGTGCAAATAGAATACTGGGGTACAAATGAGCAAAATAAATAACAATATAGGGATGAGGTAGTTGGGCGGGCTAATTTCAGATGGGCTGTGTACAGGTGCAGTGATCGTAAGGTGCTCTGACAACTGATGCTTAAAGTTAGTGAGGGAGATAAGTGTCTCCCTCAGCTTCAGAGATTTTCTGCAATTTGTTCCAGTCATTGGCAGCAGAGAACTGGAAGGGAATTACGCCAAAGGAGGTGTTGGCTTTGGGGATGACCAGTGAGATATATCCGCTGGAGCGTCAGACTACGGGTGGGTGTTGCTATGGTGACCAATGAGCTAAGATAAGGCGGGGATTTGCCTAGCAGTGATTTATAGATGGCCTGGAGCCAGTGGGTTTGGCTGAAATATGTAGTGAGGACCAGCCAACAAGAGCGTACAGGTCACAGTGGTGGGTATTATATGGGGCTTTGGAGACAAAACGGATGGCACTGTGATAGACTAGCATCCAATTTTGCTGAGTAGAGTGTTGGAGGCTATTTTGTAAAATGACATCGCTTGAAGTCAAGGATCGGTAGGATAGTCGGGTTTTACGAGGGCATGTTTGGCAGCATGAGTGAAGGAGGCTTTGTGTAAATAGAAACCGATTCTAGATTTAACTTTGGATTGGAGATTCTTAATGTGAGTCTGGAAGGAGAGTTTACAGTCTAACCAGACACCTAGATATTTGTAGTTGTCCACATACTCCTAGGTCAGACCCGTCGAGAGTAGTGATTCTAGTCGGGTGGGGAGTGTGCCAGCAGCGTTCGATTGAAAAGCATGCATTTAGTTTTACTAGTGTTTAAGAGCAGTTGGAGGCTACTGAAGGAGTGTTGTATGGAATTGAAGCTCGTTTGGAGTGTTTGTTAACACAGTGTCCAATGAAGGGCCAGATGTATACAAAATGGTGTCAGCTCTGCGTAGAGGTGGATCGAGAGTCACCAGCAGCAAGAGCGACGTCATTGATATACACAGAGAAAAGAGTCGGCCCAAGAATTGAACCCTGTGGCACTCTTACAGAGACTGCCATAGGTCCAGACACAACAGGCCCTCGATTGTGACACAATGACGGAATCATTACACGGAGCGCGATTTCTTCACAAAACTGGATATCAGGAGCGCGACAACTTGGTGCGCATTAGGGGAGGGAGATGAATGGAAGACAGCATTTAGTACCACCTCGGTCACTATGAGTATCTCGGCGTCCATGCCATACGGGTTAATGAATGCTCCTTCAGTCTTCCAATCCTTTGTGGACTGAGATCTTCCCGGATTTGCATGGGCAGTGTAGTGGGTGTATATTGACGAACAACTAGTTTACTCTTCTACACGAGCCGGCCATTAGCCCTGGTGCGCCGAGGGTTGGGTAGGCTGTTGGACATGACTTGTATGTCAAGGCAGAGAAATGTCTGTTTTTTCCAGGAGTCCATCTCTTCCCTGGGCCATTGATTGTCCAGCGTCCAGAGTGGAGATGGAGATTGACAGCGTTTCAGCCGTGCGTGTGGCAGACTCCAACCACGGTTAAGGAAGTGCAGCGGTTTTTGGTTTCTGCCAATTACCACTCGTGGTTTATCCGGGTTTTGGACAGGTAGCAGCTCCCCATCACTCTCTGCTGAAGGGGGCCCGGTGCGTTGCAGTGGTCGGCTTGAGGCGGACAGGGCGTTTGGAAAACTGAAGGACCTGTTCACCTCGGCCGGTGCTGGCGCATCCGGATCCCGGCTTTAGCGTTCCAGGTGGAGGTGGGACGCGTCAGAGGCCGGTATTGGGGCTGCTACTGTCTCAACGCTCAGGCACGCCTAAACTCCGGCCCATGCGTTTTACTCCAAGAAGCTCAGCCCAGCGGAACATAATTATGACGTGGGGGACAGCAGCTGCTAGCCGTGGTTCAAGCCCTGAAGGTGTGGAGGCATTGGCTTGAGGGGCTCAACACCCCTTTTCATTCCTGACTGACCATCGTAACCTGGAGTACATCCGGGCAGCTAGGGAGACTGAACCTCATCAGGCTAGGTGACCGTGTTTCTGGCCCGGTTTGTTTTTGCTCACTTACATCCCAGGGTCCCAGAACGGTAAGGCAGACGCCCTGTCCCGGCGATGTGACACAGAGAGAGGTCCATTGAGCCCACTCCCATACTGCCGGAGTCTTGTCTGGTGGCACCGTGGTGTGGGAGAGGTCGATGCGAAATCGAGCGGCGCTACGCACCGACCCTACTCCTCCAGAGTGTCCAGTGGGGCGGACGTTATGTTCCGCTCGAGATTTCGGTGATCATCTCATTATTGGGCCTATACGCCACCCTCCTCTGGACACCCTGGTATTGGCCGGACAGTGCACCTGCCTTAGTGAAAAGTACTGGTGGCCAACATTGGCTAAGGACGTGAGGTTTATGTCTCCTCCTGCTGGGTGCGCTCAGTGTAGGGCGCCTGGACACCTGCCCAGGGGGAAGTTACCAACCCTACCCGCTCCCAACGGCCGTGGTCTCACCTCTCGGTAGACTTTGTCACGGACCTTCCCCCTCCCAGGGAATACCACTATTCTGGTCGTTGTGGATCGGGTTCTCTAAAGCCTGTCGTCTCATCCCAATGCCGGTCTCCTACTGCCTACAGACTGCTGAGGCTTTGTTTACCAACGTCTTCCGGCACTCGGGTACCCGAGGATATAGTGTCTGATCGGGGTCCCCAATTCCCTCTAGAGTCTGGAGGCGTTCATGGAACGCTTTGGGGTCTCGGTTAGCCTTACCTCGGGTTGCCTTGGTGGGAGATATCCCTGGGCAGAGATTGCCCAGAACTCTCTTCGCCATTCCTCTACGAATCTGAGCCCCCTTTCCAGTGTGTGTTGGGGTATCAGCGGTTCTGGCACCATGGCATCAGAGCCAGATCGAGGCTCCTGCGGTGGATGAGTGGTTTCAGGCGCTCGGAGAGATGCATGGAACGCTGCGCATGCACATCTGCAGCGGGCTATCCGTAGGCAGAAGGCGGCGCCGATCTCCACCGCAGTGAGGGTCCAGTGTACGCACCTGGAGATCGAGTCTGGCTCTCGACTCAAAAACCTGCCCCTTCGCCTGCCCTGCCGGAGGGCTGGGTGCGGCGGTTTGTGGGGCCATTTAAAGTCCTGAGGAGATTGAACGAGGTATGTTACAGGTTACAACTGCCTAACGATTATCACATTAACCCCTGTTCCATGTGTCTCCTCAGGCCGGTGGTAGCTGGTCCACTCCAGGACAGTGAGAGATACGGGATATCCTGAGCTTTTATGTTCAGAGTGACCTCAGCTCCTTGCCGTCTTTTCCCTATGTAGTGACTACATTTCGACCAGACTCCATTTTGAAGAGCCTGGTTGATCCGAAATTGCATCTGATGAATAGTTGTTGTTGGAGAAAACAAATGTTTATCAGAGGAAGACTTAAATAAAATTAAGCTAAAATCAAATTAAGCTAACTTTTGGTTTGGTTTTTGTGGAGCAGATCTGGTCATATTGAGACACTGTAAGGAGTCTGAGAACAGTATAGAAACTACTGTATTTTGAATGATATTTGTAACTTACCGGTCACCAATATCATAATGATCAAGATAAATTAATATGTCTCTGTTGTAGTCAGGAATTAAACTTATATTGAAAAACATATATCAATCCACCATGCTATAAACCTTAAAAACATATTTGACAGTGGAACAGTACTGTAGGTCTAAGTCATGTTCTAATAATTGGTGCTGCACATGTGTAGAGACAGAGTGAAACAATCATAATTTTTTCACCTCATCAGAACAACACTCTATTGTCTCGACCAATTTTCACAGTCACAAAAGCCCCTAATTTTGATAAGTCTCAGATAAGATAACAGAGGGGGAATTTGTTTTTTAAATCAGCTTCCCTCAAACCAGAAAATCAACACATTCAAAGAGCATATTTTATTTGTGGAGCCGTACTGTACTGATACTGAATCAGCTTCGAATTTATTCATTGTTTGACAAAAATGAATCCAAAATTTGCCAGAGGAGAAAGAGTAATATAATAGAGGAAAAACGATAGTATGGAAATGCATCGCAATCATGCCTCATTTTCATATCTAAAATCAGAATCTTAGCCAGGTATATAGCCTTTAGCGTGGCTCCCTGACTTGACCTATATAACAATACTGTATGTCTCCGATCAAGCCAATACTATGCTATGCTATGGCTCCAATAAAATATATTGTCAAAGCCCACTAGTTGATTTGCTAGCCCTTTTTGATAATTTAAAATTAATTACCTAGCCCATTGATTATCAAATTCAGGAGGCTTAAGAGTAAAAATATTCAGAAACTGGTCTCCAACAGCAGCATATTCTGATGATAATTAGTAAGGTCTTCATATCGCATTTCCTCACTGCGCATAGAGTGAGTGAACATAACTCAGATTTACTACTAAACCAGCGCAGTGACTTGCCTCATTTCACATTGAGCTGCCAGCATGTGCAACATCTATCTTCACATAAAGCTATCAAATCATGCACAGCCCTAATTCATCATGACACAGAGAGGACAGAGAGAGAGGGAGAGAGAGAAGGAGACAGAGAGAGAAGAGAGAGAGAGAGAGAGAGAGAGAGAGAGAGGGTGGGAGAGAGAGTGAGAGAGGAGAGAGAGAGAGAGGACAATGAGAGGAGAACGGAGAGACAGACAGACAGGCAGGCAGGCAGGCAGGCAGGCAGGCAGGGCAGGCAGGCAGGCAGGCAGGCAGGCAGGCAGGCAGGTAGGCAGGTGGGTAGGTAGGTTGAAAAAGAGAGGAGCGTATACTCCGGCTCTATGAAGTGATAATGAATGAGAACCAGGAAGGGGTTTGACTCCCATCATAACGTAAATGTTGAAATGTAAATAACGCTGCTGATGATCTCTGCTTGGGTGTACATAAGGTTCCTTCATAGACATGCAACCGCCTCCTTTAACCAGGACAGTAGGGCTCACAGGAGACTCATTTATATGTCAGATAGACATCTGGTGAGTGATAATAAATGGCTATTAACACAGCAGGCTTTAAATATGGCTTCTAAGTAGCTGGGGTTACGAAGCTCTGATAGATGTACTGTAGTATGTGTGACCAGACCTACAAACTGTAGGCTTAACTCAACCGAATGACCAAAGCCAACAGTAACTATGTTATTGCTTTAACTATGGTATTATGTGACCACACACGAATAGTACCTCTGTGTAATGTGACACAGCGAAAATGAGAACAGAACAGTGACCACTGTGTGAAGCACAGTTAAAAGAAGTGCTGTCATTTTCATTGCTATGTGACAACAGAAGGAGAATTCAACCATAGGTGACCACATCTGGGGGAAAACAGCCATATGCAGATATTATATAAAAAAAGTTTTACATAAATAAAGAGAAAAGTTAAAACAAACAAACAAAACAATGGAAGCTCCCACATAAAACAAACCAACATGAAACTGACTAGCATAGCTAGTAGGAACGGTTCTGAAGGAGCTCTCGATGGATAAGCCTGTCCTCTCTCTTTCTCATCAGACCCAGCACAATCCCTTTTGGCACATTTATTTCTTTATCTAACAGAAAGTAATGACACAGACTGTGTCTACGGCCCTCTGACAGGACCCCAGGCGGCCTCCAGGGGGAAAGCGACAACAACACAATAAGCATAAATGCATAAATGCCAGGCAGGCGCTCTATTTGGCTGCTGAGAATTGTGGCTAGCTTGTTTTATCAGAGCCCTGATAAATCTCCTTGGCTGGAGTGAGGGATGAACGGTTATCACCTCATGGCAGAGACGATGAATGGTGCCTCGACAAAGTAGACATCTCCTCCAATGATTTATTGATGGAAGGGAGGGGGTATATAGCAAGACAATAATTAGAAATGGGGGAAAATTAAGAAATTAAAGGAATGGTGAAGGAAAGAGAGAGTGGAGAGAGAGGGAGAGGGGGAAGAGAGGGAATTCTTGGTTTGGAAGTAAAAAGAGATGTCCAGAAGTATTCAAGTGTTGGAATGGACAACATGATAAAGTGCACACTCTTCAAAGTTAGAAGGGTGTACACTAGTAGATGGCTAATAGTTCAGCTACCTATTGTAATACAAAAGATACAAAGTATCTATATTTGCACATCTATCATTCCAGTGTTAATAGTAATTGTAATTATTTTGCACTATGGCCTATTTATTGCCTAACCTCCATAACTGCACACACTGTATATATTTTTCATTTTCTGTTGTATTTTTGACTTTATGTTTTGTTTTACCCCTTATATGTAACTCTGTGTTGTTGTTTTTATCCTGCTTTGCTTTATCTTGGCCAGGTCGCAGGTTGTAAATGAGAACTTGTTCTCAACCTGGCTTACCTGGTTACAATAAAGATGAAATAAAAATAAATAAAAAGATGGTTCATCAGCAATACGACTTGCTAATATACCTGAAACAAATCCAGCAGGTTTACTGCTTTTATCATGAAACTTGAAGAAGCCCCATTGCTAACTTCAACACTGATATAATGCAAGGTACAGCTTAGGCAAATTAACCGGATCAACTGGAAATAGTGACTCAATGATTCAAACAAGTTATCAAAGAAAGTGTTAACTCTTGAATATCATGGGTAGCTATATCCATTGCCATGATGCTTGGGCTGGCTGGGCTCTACCAAAAAGATTAGGCTTATAGGCCTATATTAGAGCATACTGTAGGCTACTTTGGATGTTAGTATTATGTGTGGCAGTGCTCAGCTCCTGTCACAATACTGAATTACTGAAGCAGCCTTTTCTCAGCTGTCTCTGGCTGGGTGAAGTAATATGGAGGTCTGTGCTTCGGCTAAACCACCACACTCAATTGTCCCATTACAGGGACAGGAACTGACTACTTTGGGGAAGACAGTGAAATATAATTAGGACTGTCGCACTCACACAGCACAGAGTCTTCACACTCCATTGATCATTATCTGGCTTCAACCATCGACTGAGCGTTTTAGTTCTGGGCAACAGGAGGAGGGAGCTGTCACAGAACTATACACAGATAAATTATTAATGTCGCGTTGATACAGTACATCCACAGGCAACTAACTCTGATTCCATTTCTATAAATAAGTGGTAGCCAATAAAGAAAGACAGAATCCATGCGAGTGTAGCTTCCTCCAGATATGGAAGAAATAGGCCTGGAGGCCAAAGGCTACTGTAGCCTAGTTCATTATAGCCTCAAAACAAAGAAGTACTGTGGTGCTCAGCTCATTTGAGAGGGAGAGAGATAGAGAGGGAAGGTAAAAGGAAGCTGTCACATTCTGCTAATAAAATGGCTGATTTGTTTATTTTCTCTGCCCATCACACCTCAAATATCACGTCCCAGCCCAAACACAGAGGCTTCTCATTGGCAGGCTAATTAACTTCCACTTTATCAACCTAAACATTCAGCAGGCAGGCGGGGCGGTTGGGGTGCTAATAACTCAAGAGGCTAACAACAGCTGACCACGCTCCTTGGATGCGGGAAGAAAAAAGGAAATTATTACATCAAATCCAATTATCTCGGGGGTTGTGAAGATAGACAGAGAAAGAGAGAGAAAGCAAGCCAATCTTTGTTGCTGCAGGTTATTGGCACCCAGGCAGAGATGGGCTTTATTTCCGCTGTTTGCTCTGGCTTTGTGTCACGTGCCTCTTCATACAGTCCCTCTGCTCTTCAGAGCCAGTAAGAGAGGCTGTGGAGTGACTCTCGTTCTAATGATGAATAGTGCGGGAAGCGGCGGAGATTGCTCCCTGAAACGCAAAGCCCCGCTGTGATTTGCAACCATACGTATCTGCGGCTATCTGAGGTGGCTGTCATGGCGGGAAGGGTGAGGGGGGAGTGAGGGGATGGCGGCGGAGAGAGTTGCCAGCTATAATTGCTCAATCATAGGCAGGAATTGAGCGGTGGCCTTTCTTTGTTTCATAACAGAGGTGCATAAAGCTGTCTCGGAGGGCGGAGGACTCTTAAACGAGGCTGATTTCACATTATAATATATATATATATATATATATATATATATATATATATATATATATATACGCATT
>NW_025537226.1:35000-39264 GCF_020615455.1 Coregonus clupeaformis | reverse complement strand
AAGTCAGGGTCTAGTAGTAATAACATCTAGGTCTAGTTTAAGTCGGGGTCTATATTCATCTTGTTTACCAGTCTAGTATAATAACATCTAGGTCTAGTTTGAAGCCAGGGTCTGTATAATACATCTAGGTCTTTTAAGTCAGGGTCTAGTATAATAACATCTAGGTCTAGTTTAGTGGTCTTATAATAACATCTGTTTCTGTATAATAACATCTAGGTCTAGTTTGAAGCCAGGGTTTCTGTATATAACATCTGGTCTGTTTGAGTCGTCTTATATACATCTGGTCTGTTTGAAGCCAGGGTCTAGTATAATAACATCTAGGTCTAGTTTTTTTATTTCTGTTTAAGCCAGGGTCTATATATAACATCTTCTCTTTAATAACATCTGTCTTTATGTCAGTCTATATAATAACATCTAGGTCTGGTTTGAAGTCAGGGTCTAGTATAATAACATCTGGTCTAGTTTGAAGCCAGGGTCTATATAATACATCTAGTCTTTTCAGGGTCTATATAATAACATCTAGGTCTAGTTTGAAGTCAGTCTAGTATAATAACACTCTAGGTCTTATATCTTATAATAACATCTGTCTTTTGCTTCTTTATACATCTTTCTTTATCTTTTTTCTATATTCATCTGGTCTTTTTCTTTAATAACATCTGGTCTTTTAGCCAGTCTTATAATAACATCTAGTCTTTTGAAGTCAGGGTCTAGTATAATAACATCTAGGTCTAGTTTGAAGTCAGGGTCTAGTATAATAACATCTAGGTCTAGTTTAAGCCAGGGGTCTAGTATATAACATCTAGGTCTATTTGAAGCCAGGGTCTAGTATAATAACATCTAGGTCTTTTAGTCAGGGTCTTATAATAACATCTAGGTCTCTATATAATAACATCTAGGTCTATTTGAAGTCAGGGTCTATATAATAACATCTAGGTCTAGTTTGCGTCAGGGTCTAGTATAATAACATCTAGGTCTAGTTTGAATCATCTAGTATATCATCTAGGTCTAGTTTGAAGGTCTAGTATAATAACTTAGTCTTTTAATCAGGTCTTATAATAACATCTTCTATATCTTATATAACATCTAGGTCTAGTTTGAAGCCAGGGTCTCAGTATAATAACATCTAGGTCTTTTGAAGTCAGGGTCTAGTATAATAACATCTAGGTCTAGTTTGACGCCAGGGTCTATATAATAACATCTAGTGTCTTTTTTTCAGGGGTCTATATAATAACATCTAGGTCTAGTTTGAAGTCAGGGTCTAGTATAATAACATCTAGGTCTAGTTTGAAGTCAGGGTCTAGTATAATAACATCTAGGTCTCCAGTCTTATAATAACATCTAGGTCAGGGTCTATATAATAACATCTAGGTCTTTTGAACCAGGGTCTATATAATAACATCTAGGTCTAGTTTGAAGCCAGGGTCTATATAATAACATCTGGTCTGTTTGAACCATCTATTAATAACATCTATCTTTTGTCTATTATAACATCTAGGTCTGTTTAAGTCAGGGTCTAGTATAATAACATCTAGGTCTAGTTTGAAGCCAGGTCTATATAATAACATCTGGGTCTTTTAAGCCAGGGTCTATATTACATCTGGTCTTTTGAATCAGGTCTTATAATAACATCTAGGTCTAGTTTGAAGCCAGGGTCTATATAATAACATCTAGGTCTGTTTGCCAGGGTCTTATATAACATCTAGTCTACTTTGAAGCCAGGGTCTATATAATAACATCTGGTCTAGTTTGAAGTCAGGGTCTAGTATAATAACATCTGGTCAGGGTCTAGTATAATAACATCTAGTCAGGGTCTTTTACATCTAGGTCTTTTAATCTCTTATAATAACATCTAGGTCTAGTTTGAAGCCAGGGTCTATATAATAACTCTAGGTCTAGTTTGAAGCCAGGTCTTATAATAACATCTAGGTCGTCTATATAATAACATCTAGGTCTAGTTTGAAGCCAGGGTCTAGTATAATAACATCTAGGTCTTTTTCTTATATATTTAGTTTGAATCAGTCTAGTATAATAACATCTAGGTCTAGTTTGAGTCGGGTCTTATAATAACATTGGTCTAGTTTCCAGGGTCTTATATACATCTGGTCTGTTTGAGTCAGGGTCTATTATAACATCTAGGTCTAGTTTAAGTCGGTCTTATAATAACATCTAGGTCTTTTTCTTATATAACATCTGGTCTAGTTTGACGCCAGGGTCTATATAATAACATCTAGGTCTAGTTTGACGCCAGGGTCTTATATAACATCTGGTCTTTTATCAGGGTCTATATAATAGTTTAAGTCGGTTCTATATATAACATCTGGTCTCGGGGTCTAGTATAATAACATCTAGGTCTAGTTTGAAGCCAGGGTCTAGTATAATACATTAGGTCTGTTTAGTCGGGTCTTATATACATCTGTTTTAAGTCAGGGTCTATATAATAACATCTAGGTCTTTTCTCTTATATAACATCTGGTCTGTTTGGTCAGGGTCTATATAATAACATCTAGGTCTTTTCAGGGTCTATATAATAACATCTAGGTCTAGTTTGAAGCCAGGGTCTAGTATACATAACATCTGGAGTCTAGTTTGAAGCCAGGGTCTATATATACATCTGGGTCTGTTTAAGCCAGTCTAGTATAATAACATCTGGGTCTAGTTTAGTCGGTCTTTATAATAACATCTAGGTCTGTTTGAGTCGGGGTCTATATGATACATCAGGGTCTAGTTTGAAGTCAGGGTCTTATATCTCTTCTTCAGGGTCTTTCTAACATCTTCGGGTCTATATAATAACATCTAGAGTACTTTTGTTCTCTATATATAACATCTAGGTCTATTACAGTCTATATAATACATCTAGGTCTGTTTGAGTCAGGTTCTATATAATAACATCCAGGTCTAGTTTGAAGTCAGGGTCTAGTATAATAACATCTAGGTCTAGTTTAAGTCAGGGTCTATATAATAACATCTGGTCTAGTTTAAGCGGGTCTATATAATAACATATCTGTTTAAGCCAGGGTCTAGTATAATACATCTAGGTCTGTTTGGGGTCTAGTATAATAACATCTAGGTCTAGTTTAAGCCAGGGTCTATATCATAGATCTAGTCTAGTTTGAAGTCAGGGTCTATTATAATAACATCTAGTCTGTTTATCGGTCTTTAATCATTTCTTTTAACCAGGTCTTATAATAACATCTAGTCAGTCTATATAATAACATCTAGTCTAGTTTAAGCCAGGGTCTGTATAATAACATCTAGGTCAGGGTCTATATAATAACATCTAGGTCTAGTTTAAGCAGGGTCTGTATGATAACATCTGTCTTTTGAAGTCAGGGTCTAGTATAATAACATCTAGGTCTGTTTAAGTCAGGGTCTAGTATAATAACATCTAGGTCTGTTTGAAGTCAGTCTAGTATATAACATCTGGTCTAGTTTGAAGTCAGGGTCTATATAATACATCTAGTCTGTTTGAAGCCAGGGTCTATATAATAACATCTAGGTCGGTCTGTATAATAACATCTAGGTCTAGTTTGAAGCCAGGGTCTAGTATAATAACATCTAGGTCAGGTCTGTATAATCATCTAGGTCTAGTTTGCCAGGTCTTATAATAACATCTAGTCTAGTTTGAAGTCAGGGTCTATATAATAACATCTAGGTCTAGTTTGAAGTCAGGGTCTAGTATAATAACATCTAGGTCTTTTAATCATTCTTATAATAACATTAGGTCTGTTTGAAGTCATGTCTAGTATGATACATTTCTTTTCAGGGTCTTATATCATCTAGTCTGTTTAACCAGGGTCTATATAATAACATCTAGTCGAAAAAGTCTTATATCATTAGTCTGGTTTGAAGTCAGGGTCTATATAATAACATTAGGTCTAGTTTGAAGCCAGGGTCTTATATACATCTAGTCGTGTCTATATAATAACATCTAGAGTCTGTTTGAAGTCTGGGTCTATATATACATCGTCTAGTTTAAGTCAGGGTCTTTATACATCTTCTTTTAATCAGGGTCTATATAATAACATCTAGTCGTCTATATAATAACATCTAGGTCTAGTTTGAAGTTCGGGGTCTATATAGTAACATCTAGGTCAGGGTCTAGTATAATAACATCTGGTCTATTTGAAGTCAGGGTCTATATGATAACATCCAGGTCTAGTTTAATCAGTCTATATAATACATCTGGTCTGTTTTAGGTCTTTATCTTCTTTTACTCTTTTACTTTCTTTTGGGTCTATATAATAACATCTAGGTCTAGTTTGAA
>NW_025537226.1:25000-30000 GCF_020615455.1 Coregonus clupeaformis | reverse complement strand
GCTTACTGATATAGAGGCTTACTGATATAGAGGCTAGGCTTACTGATATAGAGGCTTACTGATATAGAGGCTAGGCTTACTGATATAGAGGCTTACTGATATAGGGGCTAGGCTGACTGATATAGAGACTAGGCTTACTGATATAGGGGCTTACTGATATAGAGGCTTACTGATATAGAGGCTTACTGATATAGAGGCTAGGCTTACTGATATAGAGGCTTACTGATATAGAGGCTAGGCTTACTGATATAGAGGCTTACTGATATAGAGGCTAGGCTTACTGATATAGAGGCTTACTGATATAGGGGCTAGGCTGACTGATATAGAGACTAGGCTTACTGATATAGGGGCTTACTGATATAGAGGCTTACTGATATAGAGGCTTACTGATATAGAGGCTAGGCTTACTGATATAGGGGCTTACTGATATAGAGGCTAGGCTTACTGATATAGAGGCTAGGCTGACTGATATAGGGGCTTACTGATATAGACGCTAGGCTTACTGATATAGGGGCTTACTGATATAGACATTTACATTTACATTTTAGTCATTTAGCAGACGCTCCTATCCAGAGCGACTTACAGGAGCAATTAGGGTTAAGTGCCTTGCTCAAGGGCACATTTACGTCATTTAGCAGACGCTCTTATCCAGAGCGACTCACCAATTGGTGTGTTCACCCTATAGCCAGTGGGATAACCACTTTACAATTTTTTTGGGGGGGGGTAGAAGGATTACTTTATCCTATCCCAGGTATTCCTTAAAGAGGTGGGGTTTCAAATGTCTCCGGAAGGTGGTGAGTGACTCCGCTGTCCTGGCGTCGTGAGGGAGCTTGTTCCACCATTGGGGTGCCAGAGCAGCGAACAGTTTTGACTGGGCTGAGCGGGAACTATGCTTCCGCAGAGGAAGGGAGCCAGCAGGCCAGAGGTGGATGAACGCAATGCCCTCGTTTGGGTGTAGGGACTGATCAGAGCCCGAAGGTACAGAGGTGCCGTTCCCCTCACTGCTCCATAGGCAAGCACCATGGTCTTGTAGCGGATGCGAGCTTCAACTGGAAGCCAGTGGAGTGTGCGGAGGAGGGGGTGACGTGAGAGAACTTGGGAAGGTTGAACACCAGACGGCTGCGGCATTCTGGATGAGTTGTAGGGGTTTAATGGCACAGGCAGGGAGGCCAGCCAACAGCGAGTTGCAGTAGTCCAGACGGGAGATGACAAGTGCCTGGATTAGGACCTGTGCCGCTTCCTGTGTAAGGCAGGGTCGTACTCTCCGAATGTTGTAGAGCATGAACCTGCAGGAGCGGGTCACCGCCTTGATGTTGGCGGAGAAACGACAGGGTGTTGTCCAGGGTCACGCCTAGGCTCTTCGCACTCTGGGAGGAGGACACAGCGGAGTTGTCAACCGTGATGGCGAGATCATGGAACGGGCAGTCCTTCCCCGGGAGGAAGAGCAGCTCCGTCTTGCCAGGGTTCAGCTTGAGGTGGTGATCCGTCATCCATACTGATATGTCTGCCAGACATGCAGAGATGCGATTCGCCACCTGGTTATCAGAAGGGGGAAAGGTATAGATTCTAGGCTTACTGATTTAGAGGCTAGGCTTACTGATATAGAGGCTAGGCTTACTGATATAGGGGCTAGGCTTACTGATATAGGGGCTTACTGATATAGAGGCTAGGCTTACTGATATAGAACCTAGGCTTACTGATATAGGGGCTAGGCTTACTGATATAGGGGCTTGCTGATATAGGGGCTAGGCTTACTGATATAGGGGCTAGGCTTACTGATATAGGGGCTTGCTGATATAGGGGCTAGGCTTACTGATATAGGGAATAGGCTTACTGATATAGGGGCTTACTGATATAGAGGCTAGGCTTACTGATATAGTGGCTTACTGATATAGAGGCTTACTGATATAGAGGCTAGGCTTACTGATATAGGGGCTAGGCTGACTGATATAGGGGCTTACTGATATAGGGGCTTACTGATATAGGGGCTAGGCTTACTGATATAAAGGCTTACTGATATAGGGGTTTGGCTTACTGATATAGAGGCTTACTGATATAGGGGCTAGGCTTACTGATATAGGGGTTTACCATATAGGGGCTAGGCTTACTGATATAGAGGCTTACTGATATAGGGGCTAGGCTGACTGATATAGAGGCTAGGCTTACTGATATAGGGGCTTACTGATATAGTGGCTAGGATTACTGATATAGAGGCTTACTGATATAGGGGCTAGGCTTACTGATATAGGGGTTTACCATATAGGGGCTAGGCTTACTGATATAGGGGCTTACTGATATAGGGGCTAGGCTTACTGATATAGAGGCTAGGCTTACTGATATAGCGGCTTACTGATATAAAGGCTTACTGATATAGGGGCTAGGCTTACTGATATAGGGGCTTACTGATATAGGGGCTTACTGATATAGTGGCTAGGCTTACTGATATAGGGCTTACTGATATAGAGGCTAGGCTTACTGATATAGGGGCTAGGCTGACTGATATAAAGGCTTACTGATATAGGGGCTTACTGATATAGGGGCTTACTGATATAGAGGCTAGGCTTACTGATATAGGGGCTAGGCTTACTGATATAGGGGCTAGGCTTACTGATATAGGGCTTACTGATATAGAGGCTTACTGATATAGAGGCTTACTGATATAAAGGCTTACTGATATAGGGGCTAGGCTGACTGATATAGGGGCTTACTGATATAGGGGCTAGGCTGACTGATATAGAGGCTAGGCTTACTGATATAGGGGCTAGGCTGACTGATATAGGGGCTAGGCTTACTGATATAGGGGCTTACTGATATAGGGGCTAGGCTGACTGATATAGGGGCTAGGCTTACTGATATAGAGGCTAGGCTTACTGATATAGGGGCTTACTGATATAGAGGCTTACTGATATAGGGGCTTACTGATATAGGGGCTAGGCTTACTGATATAGAGGCTTACTGATATAGGGGCTAGGCTTACTGATATAGGGGCTTACTGATATAGGGGCTTACTGATATAGGGGCTAGGCTTACTGATATAGGGGCTAGGCTTACTGATATATAGGCTTACTGATATAGAGGCTTACTGATATAGGGGCTTACTGATATAGGGGCTAGGCTTACTGATATAGTGGCTTACTGATATAGAGGCTAGGCTTACTGATATAGGGGCTTACTGATATAGAGGCTAGGCTTACTGATATAGAGGCTTACTGATATAGAGGCTAGGCTTACTGATATAGCGGCTTACTGATATAGGGGCTAGGCTTACTGATATAGAGGCTAGGCTTACTGATATAGAGGCTTACTGATATAGAGGCTAGGCTGACTGACATAGAGGCTTACTGGTATAGAGGCTAGGCTTACTGGTATAGAGGCTAGGCTTACTGATATAGAGGCTAGGCTTACTGATATAGGGGCTAGGCTTACTGGTATAGAGGCTTACTGATATAGAGGCTTACTGATATAGAGGCTAGGCTTACTGATATAGGGGCTAGGCTTACTGATATAGGGGCTTACTGATATAGAGGCTAGGCTTACTGATATAGGGGCTTACTGATATAGAGGCTTACTGGTATAGAGGCTAGGCTTACTGATATAGGGGCTAGGCTTACTGATATAGGGGCTAGGCTGACTGATATAGAGGCTAGGCTTACTGATATAGAGGCTAGGCTTACTGATATAGTGGCTAGGCTTACTGATATAGGGGCTTACTGATATAGAGGCTTACTGATATAGGGGCTTACTGATATAGAGGCTAGGCTTACTGATATAGAGGCTTACTGATATAGAGGCTAGGCTTACTGATATAGGGGCTAGGCTGACTGATATAAAGGCTGACTGATATAGGGGCTAGGCTTACTGATATAGGGGCTTACTGATATAACGGCTTACTGATATAGAGGCTTACTGATATAGGTGCTAGGCTGACTGATATAAAGGCTAGTCTTACTGATATAGAGGCTAGGCTTACTGATATAGTTGCTAGGCTTACTGATATAGGGCTTACTGATATAGGGGCTAGGCTTACTGATATAGGGGCTTACTGATATAGGGGCTAGGCTTACTGATATAGAGGCTAGGCTTACTGATATAGGGGCTTACTGATATAGGGGCTTACTGATATAGGGGCTAGGCTTACTGATATAGGGGCTAGGCTTAGTGATATAGTGGCTAGGCTTACTGATATAGAGGCTTACTGATATAGTTGCTAGGCTTACTGATATAGGGGCTTACTGATATATAGGCTTACTGATATAGGGGCTAGGCTTATTGATATAGGGGCTAGGCTTACTGATATAGGGGCTAGGCTTACTGATATAGAGGCTTACTGATATAGAGGCTTACTGATATAGACGCTAGGCTTACTGATATAGAGGCTAGGCTTACTGATATAGAGGCTTACTGATATAGGGGCTTACTAATATAGAGGCTAGGATTACTGATATAGGGGCTAGGCTTACTGATATAGGGGCTAGGCTTACTGATATAGGGGCTAGGCTTACTGATATAGGGGCTAGGCTTACTGATATAGGGTTTACTGATATAAGGCTTACTGATATAGAGGCTTACTGATATAGGGGCTTACTGATATAGAGGCTTACTGATATAGGGGCTTACTGATATAGAGGCTTACTGATATAGAGGCTTACTGATATAGGGCTTACTGATATAGGGGCTAGGCTTACTGATATAGGGCTTACTGATATAGAGACTTACTGATATAGGGGCTTACTGATATAGAGGCTTACTGATATAGAGGCTAGGCTTACTGATATAGAGGCTAGGCTTACTGATATAGTGGCTAGAGAGACAGAGAGAGACAGAGAGAGACAGAGAGAGACAGAGAGAGAGAGAGAGAGAGAGAGAGAGAGGATTACAGATATGTAAATTAGAAGATAGTGTGTGTGTGAGTGAGTGAGTGAGTGAGTGAGTGAGTGAGTGAGTGAGTGAGTGAGAGAGAGAGAATAGGTCCTTGCTGACTGTTATCTCTTAGAGACTCA
>NW_025537226.1:12500-20000 GCF_020615455.1 Coregonus clupeaformis | reverse complement strand
CCTGTAGTTCATTCAATGTAATTGGAGAATCCACTGGGTTCTGGTAGTCTTTAATAGTTGATTCTAAGATTTGCATTTGATCATGTATATTTTTTTCTGTTTGTTCTTCGTTATAGAGCCAAAAAGATTGGAGAAGTGATTTACCCATACATCTCCGTTTTGAATAGATAACTCTTCATGTTGTGGTTTGTTTAGTGTGTTCCAATTTTCCCAGAAGTGATTAGAGTCTATGGATTCTTAAATTACATTGAGCTGATTTCTGACATGCTGTTCCTTCTTTTTCCCGTAGTGTATTTCTGTATTGTTTTAGTGATTCACCATAGTGAAGGCGTAGGCTCAGGTTTTTCCGGGTCTCTATGTTTTTGTTTGGATAGGTTTCTCAATTTTCTTTCTTAGGTTTTTTTGCATTCTTCATCAAAGGAGGGAGAAGGAGGGAGAAGGAGTGGGGAGAGAAAGTGTGTGGAGGGGAAAGAGTAGGAACGGAGTTAGAGGAAGAGAGGGATGAACTTTGAGAGAGTGATCACCATCTATCTAATCATATCAGAGAGGCTATGGGGAAAAAGAAACAATGAAAACAACATGTCTGCCATGGAGGTGGCTCACCTAGAGCCCTCTGGGTCCCAGTGGCTCTGTTAGTGGGTTATTAATCAGGAAACTGGGGGTGGGGTGTGTGTCTCTGTAATGACTCTAGCTGCCCTGGGGGAAGGTGTCCTATCTCTCTAAGACTCAGTGACTCCAAACATAGTGAACATGGTTTATGGAAAGAGAGAGAGAGAGAGTGTGTGTGTGTGTGTGTGTTTGTGTGTGTGTGTGTGTGTGTGTGTGTGTGTGTGTGTGTGGGGGGTGTGGGTGTGGGTGTGGGTGTGTGTGTGTGTGTGTGTGTGTGTGTGTGTGTGTGTGTGTGTGTGTGTGTGTGTGTGTGTGTGTGTGTGTATGTGTGTGTCTGTGTGTGTGTGTGTGTGTGTGTGTGTGTGTGTGTACTGTACATACCTCAATTACCTCAACTTGTCACACCCTGATCTTGTTTCACCTGTCTTTGTGATTGTCTCCACCAGGCGTCTCCCATTATCCCCTGTGTATTTATACCTGCGTGTTCTGTTTGTCTGTTGCCAGTTCCTCTTGTCCCGTCAAGTGTTCCCGGGTTTCCTGTGCTCTAGTTTTTGTTCTGACCTTTCTGCCTGTCCTGACTCTGATCCTGCCTGCCGTCCTGTACCTGCCTGTCTCTGATTTGGATTATGACTCTTTGCCTGCCTTGACCTACCGATTGCCTGCCCCTTGACCTATCGATTGCCTGCCCCTTGTGCTGTAATAAACTCTGAGACTAGGACTATCTGACTCCTGTGTCTGCATCTGGGTCTTATCCTGAGCCGTGATAGTACAAACTGGCCATGGCTGAACCAGCAGACTCGGACCCAGCTCTGCAACACTGTCTCCTCACAAGGAGCCACCATTGGAAGACACAAAGAGTTACTACTTAACCTTATTCCATACCTTGGCGGAACACCATGACGATGCCGTCTGTGCATTGTTGGAACGATTCCGCGGACTATCTATTAGGCAGCAAGCCACAACGGAAAACCTCCCAGACTCTCAGTGACCCCGCTTACCAGTGGTGCTTCTCGCCAGCCTACCCCGGCTTTCCCGAGAACCCCGCCTTACCTCCTCCGTAGCGTTACGCTGGGGATCCCGGGAACCTGGCGGGTGTTTTCTTCTCTCCCAGTGCTCCCTCATTTTCGAGCTGCAGCCCTCTTCGTTTCCGTCGGATCCGTTCAAAGATAGGGGGGTGCAAAATAAGACTCCGCGGCAAGCCCCTGCTGGCCTTCTTCAACCACTCCCTGTTCCTCATTGCCCCTGGTCCCATATATCCCTGGTCTTCCTCCGTCAGATGGCAACACCATGATCCTGACGGTGGTGGATAGGTTTTCTAAAGCCGGCCATTTTATTCCCCTTCCCCAAGTTACCCTAAGCCAAGGAGACGGCTCAGCCCATGGTGCAGCACGTCTTCCGGATCATGGACTTCTGGTCGACATGGTCTCTGATCGTGGTCCTCAGTTATCTTCCTGGTTCTGGAAGGCGTTCTGCATCCTCATTGGGTCATCGGCCAGCCCGTCCTCTGGTTTTCACCCCCAATCTAACGGCCAGATGGAGCGAGCCAATCAAGACCTGGAGACGGCTCTTTGTTGCCTCGTCTCTGCCAACCCAACCACCTGGAGCCAGCAACTCGTGTGGGTGGAATACGCTCGTAACACCCTTCCCTACCTAAGGGTGTCACGGGCGTAATTTCATATGGCAAATGGACGGCCCCATACTAGGCGTCCACGGGTGCACTAAAAATAGGTTGCGCGCCAAGGCCCGGTCTTCAGGGGAAGTTATGAAAGAAAGTTTCCAGGACACTCTGTTTTTTCTTCTTTTGCAGTACCGGATAATTCCACCGGGTGGCGACCCACTGTATAACAGACTTCAAAGACAAAAGTCGGTGAGCAGAGGGGCGTCCAAATGTACTTTTAGCCTAGAAACAAGATGGCATCGAGGCCACAACGCTCTTTGAGTTAATGCACATTTTCTGGGATTAAAGGTCGAAGACGGTAATACAGTGCTAATTTGACCGCTGCACGTCAAAGTACATAAACCTAAGGTGCAAGGAAAAATAGAACCAGCCATTTATCTATCGTAGTTTATGAGAAATCATACAACGTCCAATTCATGATGCTAAAAAAAAGATTTTTTGGTAGAAAATAGTTATAGATCCAATTGAGGCATGTTAAGGCGAATCCGTTAAGGCAGGTTTCGGAGCTCTACGTGATTTCTGTGATTTTCTGTATGAAGTTTGTCTATCTGCAATAAGTTAGGTGCATTTTCATATTATAAATGGTCCATTTGCCATATGATATATTGCCAGTGCCAATATTTCATATTGCAATTGGACAGACTCACACAGCCCTGTGTACTTCAAGTATTATTTTGAGACCCAAAGAACCACCCCATAAGCTCAGGACACAGAGACAGCACCCATAGAGACATGCTCTAGCCTGACAAGTGCTCCCAGGACACAGAGACAGCACCCATAGAGACATGCTCTAGCCTGACAAGTGCTCACACTGCCCATCAGACCTCAGAGAAGAACTCACACACACAGCCAAGATGGAGTGACACACTGTGGGGCTTACAGACGCACAGAGCCTGCAACAGTTACCGGCATTCGAACCATCAAAGAACCTTCAGACCTAGAGCTCTTAAACGTTATAAACCTGTTCTAGAGTTTAAGTCGGTACTGCACAGTGAGTTATGTGGCTCTAGGAGGTTCTCCGGCCGAGAAACAGCCTTGTCCATTTGCAATATATTCAATTCATTTTTAACATCATGAAAATGACGATATTTAGAAAAGTCCAAGAATCACAAGACTAGGTGCATTGAAATCGAGTTGGACAAAGTGAGTTTGGTGTCAGTATGTATCAGTTTGGTGTCTGACTGTCCAATTGCAGTATACTATATTGGCATTGTCCATATGTTATATTGCAAATGGACAGTGTCCATTACCCATATGTTTAAACAGGGAGTTACCATCACCAAATGGACAGGCTAAAATCATCACTGAATGGCAAACAAATGGCATCACTATAGTCTCTAGGCCGTTCCGAATTCAACGAGGTGCCCCAGTTGACCGTAGCTCGCTCGGTCTGACCGCAGCGACTGTGGAAATAGTCCTGGAATGAAGCCTGGTTTTGACATATTACGGCCTCTGGGTCATGCAGAGACATGCCATTTTTCGACTGGGGTCATCGGGGGGAGGTTGGGGTGGACAAGCCACAGAGTTATTCTAGCTGCGTGCGGCGGTTCATGTAGTTTGACACATCCGAGTTTCTCCCTTAGGATAACATTGGTTTACAGGTTATGCTCTAACTCTGCTTCTGTGCATGCAATTTGCAAAGTTCACGTGTTCAGGGTCACTCTCTCTGTCTCTCTCTCTCTGTCTCTCTCTCTCTCTCTCTCTCTCTCTCTCTCTCTCTCTCTCTTTCTCTCTCTCTCTCTCTCTCTCTCTCTCTCTCTCTCTCTCTCTCTCTCTCTCTCTCTCTCTCTCTCTCTCTCTCTCTCTCTCTCTCTCTGTCTCTGTCTCTGTCTCTGTCTCTCTCTCTCTCTCTCTCTCTCTCACTCAGAATTGCATTTAGTAACCCTCAATTTTTCCCAAAACAACTAAAACTTTTCACAAAACATAGCATCATGTAATAACTTAACATTAAAATACCAATAAGATGATGACCTTCGTGGACAGGACAAGTGAATATCAACAGTCACAATATGGTGATCAGAGAAACCCACAGGAGTAATGTCACACCTTCCAACCCTACCACAGTAGTGCTCAGATACATACAACCTGTCTAACCTTGCCGCGCTGACACGACCTTCATGAACTTTTAGCCATGTGTACTGCCTAACTTTTGCATATCTTACTCTCCACACATCAGAAAGCTCAAACTCAGTTAATAGACGGACAAGTAGCTGACCGTAGGTGAGGTTCTTCAGCGGTGCGATCAACAGTAAAATCCACTGTACAGTTCCAGTCCCCCCCTAAAACCATACACCCCTCTTGGTCACACTGTCTTAAGGTTTCCTTTATTTGATCAAATACAGCAATACGCTCTTTACCCTCATTATGAGCATAAACATAAAAATTTAAATAAAATAAAAAATAACATCACATCCGCCTTGACCAATAAAACCCGACCCTTGACAATCTACCACAGTCACCCCTAAGCCTGAAGAAAACAAGATTGCCACCCCAGCACTGAAATTAGTACCATGACTGAGTATATGCTGCCCCTCCCACCACATACCCAAGTCAACCTCATTAGCCTCATCACTATGTGTCTCCTGTAGAAAAAAACGACATTAAGCATTTTCTGTTTTATTACTTCTAATACCCAAGCCCTCTTATTCCTGTCCCTTCCCCCATTAATATTGAGAGAACCTACCCTTAGTACCTCCATATAGAAAAGAGAAAGGAAAAACAGAAGAAACCACAGAGAAACCAGACAAAGATTTAAAAAAACACCCTATGAGGCATGATAATCAACATTGTTTTCATTTTCTCTTAACCTTGCCACGTTTCCCACCACCTTTTGCTGCCATGACAGCAGTAACATATTTCCTCAAGCGGAAACGCTTCTTCACACTCAACTGGTCTAACCCCACCTTCTTCTGTAACATCACAGCTGACCTCACAAACTTATCGACATCAAAAAAATCTGCCAATTTAACAGATTTCCCAAAAGTCTGGTCCAGGAACCCAATTACCTCATCTAGATTGTAAATTCTGGTCCAGGAACCCAATTACCTCATCTAGATTGTAAATTCTGGTCCAGGAACCCAATTACCTCATCTAGATTGTAAATTCTGGTCCAGGAACCCAATTACCTCATCTAGATTGTAAATTGAGTCGTCGCCAGCTGCTATCATATCAACAGGGATATCAGAAATGTCCATATCCTTCTCCTGATCCTCCTCAACTGAGGCCACAGACCCCTGACTCCACTCTGCCACATCCCTTTCAACACTCCCCACTTGCACCCCATCACTCGTACCAGGCATCTCCTCCACTTCTTGGGAGACTAGCCCCACCTGAACCCCATCACTCGTAGTGGACATCTCCTCCACTTCCTGGGAGACTAGCCCCACCTGAACCCCATTACTCGTAGTGGGCATCTCCTCCACTTCCTGGGAGACTAGCCCCACCTGAACCCCATCACTCATAGTGGGCATCTCCTCCACTGCCTGGGAGACTAGCCCCACCTGAACCCCATCACTCGTAGTGGGCATCTCCTCCACTGCCTGGGAGACTAGCCCCACCTGAACCCCATCACTCGTAGTGGGCATCTCCTCCACTGCCTGGGAGACTAGCTCCACCTGAACCCCCTCCTGTACCCCATCACTCGTACTGGGCATCTCCTCCACTTCCTGGGAGACTAGCTCCACCTGAACCCCCTCCTGTACCCCATCACTCGTACTGGGCATCTCCTCCCCAGTCTGGGGAAATGGCTCCCCAGATCCGTCATTACCTCCTACAACAATATTTTCCTGCTGCACATCAGACGCTATGTTCCCCTCTGGGTCAAGCTGCAACTCAGTTCTCTCAACACGGACAACTTGTTCCTCAGCAACAGGTGCTTGTGGCTGCTCTACCGCTGTCAGTCCACCTCTCCCTACATCAGTGGGCCCAGGCGTTACGAGGACCACCTGCGTCCCTCCCTCTGCCTTCTCCCTTTTCGGGCAAGCATGTCGCTTATGACCAACATCCCCACACTCAAAACACAGTTGACTACCTGTATTAGCATAAGCCATATACAGTCTGTTGTCGTACTTGACTTTAAACGATAACTCCAAAGTCTGCTCCGGTGAGTCCAAAAACAAAAACGAAATGACAGAACCTGTTTCAGAGCCGGGTGTTTGCAACCCAACGGGACAATTTTAATTGAACTTGCGAACTTCCCAAAACCGCAATAACTCGCGCTCCAATAACTAATTGAGAATAAACGGCGGTATATTCGAAATCGTTACCCTTGTTGACGGAGAGAAAAAAAGCGACCTTTTCGAAGCATGGCGTACCTTTAAGAAGTACGCCGTGCTCAACCATCCAATTCGACAAGAAGCTCTTCTTTAAGAAAAACCACCACCGCTTTATTCATCCGTGACGCATAAGCAACATTATCCAAGCCTATACCTTCTCTCCTACGGCGACCAGAAACTCTTCCACTGTGACAGCAGCTTCAGTAACACACCTGAAGCCGTGCCGAAGTGACAGGGACCGCGTCCCCATGTGGGTCAAGACATCCCCACCAAAACCAGGGCAATTCCAACAAGAAATGAATTTGCATACAGGGAGGGGACCAGGGGAATCTGGTCACAATGCAGGACCCCAGTGGGCCAGGTTAGAGATACATTGTATTACCATGTGTAGACGCAACACAAATCTCCCATCAGATAGCGGATCGGGTTTCATCTTTGATCGGATGACGATAACCACATGTTAATGCAAGGTGTAACCGCGGCGCGAGAGAGAGAGAGAGACCAGTGGTGGGAAAAGTACACAATAATATATACTTGAGTAGAAGTAAAGATAATCTTAATAGAAAATGACTCGAGTAAAAATGAAAGTCACCCAGTAAAATACTACTTGAGTAAAAGTCTTAAAGTTTTTGGTTTTAAATATACTTAAGTATCAAAAGTAAATGGAATTGCTAAAATATACTTAAGTATCAAAGGTAAAAGTATAAATCATTTTAAATTCCTTATATTAAGCAAACCACACGGCACAATGTGTTTTATTTATTTACCTATAGCCAGGGGCACACTCCAACACAGACGTAATTGACAAACGAAGCATTTGTGTTTATTGAGTCCGCCAGATCAGAGGCACTGGAGACGACCTGGGATGTTCTCTTGATAAGTGTGTGAATTGGACCATTTTCCTGTCCTGCTAACCATTCAAAATGGGACAGAGACAGA
>NW_025537226.1:0-7500 GCF_020615455.1 Coregonus clupeaformis | reverse complement strand
CACCCACATCACAGGATACACATCTTCTACCAATATATACTGTAGCTAATCAATCACCCACATCACAGGATTCACATCTTCTACCAATATATACTGTAGCTAATCAATCACCCACATCACAGGATACACATCTTCTACCAATATATACTGTAGCTAATCAATCACCCACATCACAGGGATACACATCTTCTACCAATATATACTGTAGCTAATCAATCACCCACATCACAGGGATACACGTCTTCTACCAATATATACTGTAGCTAATCAATCTAAACATTATCCTACTCCTCGACTATAGCAGTTGGCAGTAAGGTTAGCTTTAGAACTATCAGGTAACTAGAGAAACCATTGAGTAGTAAATATAGTAGACTCCTGATGAATCAATGCAATACAGAAAGTAGACTCCTGATGAATCAATGCAATACAGAAAGTAGACTCCTGATGAATCAATGCAATACAGAAACTAGACTCCTGATGAATCAATGCAATACAGAAACTAGACTCCTGATGAATCAATGCAATACAGAAAGTAGACTCCGGATGAATCAATGCAATACAGTAAGTAGACTCCTGATGAATCAATGATATAGCGTAAGTAGACTCCTGATGAATCAATGATATAGCGTAAGTAGACTCCTGATGAATCAATGATATAGCGTAAGTAGACTCCTGATGAATCCAGCCAGGTCACCCGTGTTACAAGTCAGTATTCGACGTCCCATCCATGTCTGAGGACGTCGGGAGGTGATGTGGTGACTGTCCACTAGGGGCAGCAGTGAGCGCTGTTACCTTGAAGTAGGTTCCATTGTAGACGGGGATGGTGGATGGACGTAAGCATCTGCCTCTGATTCCAAAAGGTTGCAAGTTCGAATCCGGCTATAGAATTTTTTTTTTTTTTTTTTTTTTTTAAGCCCTATCCCAAACCTTAACCCTTACCTTAACCATTTGGAGTTAATGCCTAACCTTAAAAATTCTGAGTTAATGCCTAAACTTACCCTTAAACACTTAGAAATTTGACGCTTGGAACAACTTTGAAATTTGATGTTTGAGAAACATGAAAAAACGTCGAATTCGGACATGAGACTGTGAAAGCAGGTAGGATGAATCAATGACATACAGTAAGTAGAATCCTGAAGAATACTACAGCTTGGGACTATTATTAAATTATATATTTTTTAATATATATATATATATATATATATATATATATATATTATATATATATAATATATATATATATTGTTAAATTATATATTTTTTATTTATAATTAAATATTAAATTATACTGCCCTGATACCTGTCAAATTCATAATCATTAAATTACGTGTGTTTAATATTTATACATTATATCTACATTTACCTGGAAGACTTTAAATCACTAATCTAATCGTAAAAACCGATATATATTTATATATTTACAATGAAACTGCATGAAAAACAAAGCAACACAATGTCTTTAGGTAAACCATATTTAGGCAATAAAACATTCAATCAAATAACTTATCTTATCGTTAAAGGTAGACTCAGCAATACACTCATCATTCAAAGTGGTGTAACTTGTTGTTGTTGACTTAGAATTATGATGTTCTATTGCTGGGCCTACCTTTAAACAAATGCATATTTATATATATACTGAACAGAAATATAAACGCAACATGTAAAGTGCTGGTCCCATGTTTCACGAGCTGAAATAAAAGATCCTCAAAATTGTCCATACGCATAAAAAAGCATATTTCTCTAAACAAAATTTTACACATTTTTTTGTTTACATCCCTGTTAGTGAGCGTTTCTCCTTTGCCAAGATAATCCATCCACCTGACAGGTGTGGCATATCAAGAAGCTGATTAAACAGCATGATCATTACGCAGGTGCGCACGAATGTCCGCAAAGAGCTGTTGCCAGAGAATTGAATGCTAATTTCTCTACCATAAGCCACCTCCAACGTTGTTTTAGAGAATTCGGGCAGTACGTCCAACCGACCTCACAATCGCAGACCGCGTGTAACCACGCCAGCCCAGGACCTCCACATCCGGCCTCTTCACCTGCGGGATCGTCTGAGACCAGCCACCCGGACAGCTGATGAAACTGAGGAGTATTTCTGTCTGTAATAAAGCCCCTTTGTGGAGAAAAACTAATTCTGATTGGCTGGTCCTGGCTCCCCAGTGGGTGGGCCTATGCCCTCCCAAGCCCACCCATGGCTGCGCCCCTGCCCTGTCATGTGAAATCCATAGATTAGGGCCTAATGAATTCATTTCAATTGACTGATTTCCTTATATGAACTGTAACTCAGTAAAATCATTGAAATTGTTGCATGTTGCGTTTATATTTTTTTTTGTTCAGTATATATGTACAATGTAACACCTAAATACAACTTCGATACCTATTGATAAACCATACATTAAATCATAACTTATCTTACTGTCAAACTAATGCATAATTATATATATATATGTGTACATTGTAGCATCAACACAACATCACTATGTATCTCGTATGATATGAGGGCTAACCCACATAGATGCATTAGTATCACAGCGAATCTCTGCTCTTATACCACAGAATACAGTTCCTATGTTACTATGGTGATGATCCACCGTATACACATCCCATGTTGTGGCCTAGAGTTGAGAAACAACAAAACAATTGGCCCTGTAGCCCTCCCAAGTACTTATATTTAAAACATGCACACACAAACACACGCACACACGTACGTATATACACACATGCACGCACGAACACACACACACGAACACGAACACACGCACGCACGCACGCACGCACGCACGCACGCACGCACGCACACACACACACACACACACACACACACACACACACACACACACACACACACACACACGAACACACACACACACACCCACATGAACACACACACACACACACACACACACACACACATACACACACACACACACACACACACACACACACAAACACACACACAAACACACACACACACAAACACACACACACACACACACACACACACACGAACACACACACAAGGCTGTTAGTTGGTTGTTCTAACACAGTGATGGCTGGGATTCAATCCCATAGTCCCCTTGCACCATTTAAAGGCGATGTTCACGGAGACAGCATTCACAGCAAATGCTGCACATGTCGGCTCAATTGGAAATTACCTTTAAATGTCAAGACCGCTATTAAAGGCGGATCTACCGCTGATCTGATTGAAATATCTATTTCATATATAAGACTAGTTTACATTCTGTAAGTCACTATCTATTGTGATGTCACGAGAGGCTGTGTCCTGGAGGGACGTTACATCCCCCTGAGGTGGCTGCAAACCCAGACAGCTATGGCTCCATCTGCTGGTATGGTCGGGAACTCCAACCCTCTATGGCCAATCTTCCCACGCAGCTGAAACAAATGAGGAGCTGATGAGCTGAAGGTTTGGGAAGGGAAGAGACACACTGAGGGAGTGTGTGGGGGGTGAAGAGACACAGTCTCCAACCTGGGCTCTCTGGAGGACAAGAGTGCTGCACGTCCACTTCCATGAGGAATATAAGGATTTGGAGATACTTACCTTTGGGAAATACTCACCTTTGGATATATGCACCTGTGGAAATACGTGAGAGACATTTGGAAGGACTTTTTGCTGGGTTGGCCACTAGCTGCAACGTGGACTACAGTAAGGCTGGGGAAAAGTTATCTGAGCGAGTGAGAATTATGATTTTGGATGTGGAAGAGACATCCCTGAACTGTTAACCCTTAAAGAGCCACAAGAGAACAGAATTTTGTTATATTTTCGTTAATTTCCCAAGACCTATAATAAAATCCTTGTTTTGTTTGAACCTTGTCTCCTTGCACTACTTGAGCAATCCCGCTGAAAGCTGTGTAGCCTCTCGTGACGTCACACTATGTATATATATATATATATACATACATACATACATACATATATACATATATATACATATATACACATATATATATACATATATACACATATATACACATATATATACATATATATATACATACATACATATACATATATATATATATACATATACATACAGTGGGGAGAACAAGTATTTGATACACTGCCGATTTTGCAGGTTTTCCTACTTACAAAGCATGTAGAGGTCTGTAATTTAACAAAAATCCAGAAAATCACATTGTATGATTTTTAAGTAATTAATTTGCATTTTATTGCATGACATAAGTATTTGATACATCAGAAAAGCAGAACTTATTATTTGGTACAAAAACCTTTGTTTACAATTACAGAGATCATACGTTTCCTGTAGGTCTTGACCAGGTTTGCACACACTGCAGCAGGGATTTTGGCCCACTCCTCCATACAGACCTTCTCCAGATCCTTCTGGTTTCGGGGCTGTCGCTGGGCAATACGGACATTCAGCTCCCTCCAAAGATGTTCTATTGGGTTCAGGTCTGGAGACTGGCTAGGCCACTCCAGGACCTTGAGATGCTTCTTACGGAGCCACTCCTTAGTTGCCCTGGCTGTGTGTTTCGGGTCGTTGTCATGCTGGAAGACCCAGCCACGACCCATCTTCAATGCTCTTACTGAGGGAAGGAGGTTGTTGGCCAAGATCTCGCGATACATGGCCCCATCCATCCTCCCCTCAATACGATGCAGTCGTCCTGTCCCCTTTGCAGAAAAGCATCCCCAAAGAATGATGTTTCCACCTCCATGCTTCACGGTTGGGATGGTGTTCTTGGGGTTGTACTCATCCTTCTTCTTCCTCCAAACACGGCGAGTGGAGTTTAGACCAAAAAGCTCAATTTTTGTCTCATCAGACCACATGACCTTCTCCCATTCCTCCTCTGGATCATCCAGATGGTCATTGGCAAACTTCAGACAACCTGGACATGCGCTGGCTTGAGCAGGGGGACCTTGCGTGCGCTGCAGGATTTTAATCCATGACGGCGTAGTGTGTTACTAATGGTTTTCTTTGAAACTGTGGTCCCAGCTCTCTTCAGGTCATTGACCAGGTCCTGCCGTGTAGTTCTGGGCTGATCCCTCCTTCCTCATGATCATTGATGCCCCACGAGGTGAGATATTGCATGGAGCTCCAGACCGAGGGTGATTGAACGTCATCTTGAACTTCTTCTATTTTTTAATAATTGCGCCAACAGTTGTTGCCTTCTCACCAAGCTGCTTGCCTATTGTCCTGTAGCCCATCCCAGCCTTGTGCAGGTCTACAATTTTATCCCTGATGTCCTTACACAGCTCTCTGGTCTTGGCCATTGTGGAGAGGTTGGAGTTTGTTTGATTGAGTGTGTGGACAGGTGACTTTTATACAGGTAACGAGTTCAAACAGGTGCAGTTAATACAGGTAATGAGTGGAGAACAGGAGGGCTTCTTAAAGAAAAACTAACAGGTCTGTGAGAGCCGGAATTCTTACTGGTTGGTAGGTGATCAAATACTTATGTCATGCAATAAAATGCAAATTAATTACTTAAAAATCATACAATGTGATTTTCTGGATTTTTGTTTTAGATTCTGTCTCTCACAGTTGAAGTGTACCTATGATAAACAATTACAGACCTCTACATGCTTTGTAAGTAGGAAAACCTGCAAAATCAGCAGTGTATCAAATACTTGTTCTCCCCACTGTACATATACATACAAATATATACAGTGGGGGAAAAAAGTATTCAGTCAGCCACCAGTTGTGCAAGTTCTCCCACTTAAAAAGATGAGAGAGGCCTGTAATTTTCATCATAGGTACACGTCAACTATGACAGACAAATTGAGGAAAAAAATTCCAGAAAATCACATTGTAGGATTTTTTATGAATTTATTTGCAAATTATGGTGGAAAATAAGTATTTGGTCACCTACAAACAAGCAAGGTTTCTGGCTCTCACAGACCTGTAACTTCTTCTTTAAGAGGCTCCTCTGTCCTCCACTGTTACCTGTATTAATGGCACCTGTTTGAACTTGTTATCAGTATAAAAGACACCTGTCCACAACCTCAAACAGTCACACTCCAAACTCCACTATGGCCAAGACCAAAGAGCTGTCAAAGGACACCAGAAACAAAATTGTAGACCTGCACCAGGCTGGGAAGACTGAATCTGCAATAGGTAAGCAGCTTGGTTTGAAGAAATCAACTGTGGGAGCAATTATTAGGAAATGGAAGACATACAAGACCACTGATAATCTCCCTCGATCTGGGGCTCCACGCAAGATCTCACCCCGTGGGGTCAAAATGATCACAAGAACGTGTGAGCAAAAAATCCCAGAACCACACGGGGGGGACCTAGTGAATGACCTGCAGAGAGCTGGGACCAAAGTAACAAAGCCTACCATCAGTAACACACTACGCCGCCAGGGACTCAAATCCTGCAGTGCCAGACGTGTCCCCCTGATTAAGCCAGTACATATCCAGGCCCGTCTGAAGTTTGCTAGAGTGCATTTGGATGATCCAGAAGAGGATTGGGAGAATGACATATGGTCAGATGAAACCAAAATATAACTTTTTGGTAAAAACTCAACTCGTCGTGTTTGGAGGACAAAGAATGCTGAGTTGCATCCAAAGAACACCATACCTACTGTGAAGCATGGGGGTGGAAACATCATGCTTTGAGGCTGTTTTTCTGCAAAGGGACCAGGACGACTGATCCGTGTAAAGGAAAGAATGAATGGGGCCATGTATCGTGAGATTTTGAGTGAAAACCTCCTTCCATCAGCAAGGGCATTGAAGATTAAATGTGGCTGGGTCTTTCAGCATGACAATGATCCCAAACACACCGCCCGGGCAACGAAGGAGTGGCTTCGTAAGAAGCATTTCAAGGTCCTGGAGTGGCCTAGCCAGTCTCCAGATCTCAACCCCATAGAAAATCTGAAAGTCTGTGTTGCCCAGCGACAGCCCCAAAACATCACTGCTCTAGAGGAGATCTGCATGGAGGAATGGGCCAAAATACCAGCAACAGTGTGTGAAAACCTTGTGAAGTCTTACAGAAAACGTTTGACCTGTGTCATTGCCAACAAAGGGTATATAACAAAGTATTGAGAAACGTTTGTTATTGACCAAATACTTATTTTCCACCATAATTTGCAAATAAATTCATAAAGAATCCTACAATGTGATTTTCTGGAGAAAAAAAATTCTCAATTTGTCTGTCATAGTTGACGTGTACCTATGATGGAAATTACAGGCCTCTCTCATCTTTTGAAGTGGGAGAACTTGCACAATTGGTGGCTGACTAAATACTTTTTTCCCCCACTGTATATATATACATACATACATATACATATATATACATATACATATATATACATATATATATATACATATATATATATATACATACATACATACATACATACATACATACATACATACATATATATATACATACATATATATATACATACGTGTGTGTGTGTGTTCTGACTTTGTACAATACAGTAATGTCATGTAGAACCCATACGACTGCAGGCCATCTTAATTGGTGTAAGCCAGCGACACACACACACACACTCACG
>NW_025537225.1:0-39303 GCF_020615455.1 Coregonus clupeaformis | reverse complement strand
CTCCTTCTGGTTTGTTCTCCTCTCCTCCTCTGGTTGTGTTCCTCTCCTCTCCTCCTCTGGTTGTGTTCCTCTCCCACTCCTCCTCTGGTTGTGTTCTCTCCTCTCCTCTCCTCTGGTTGTGTTCTCTCCTCTCCTCTCCTCTCCTCTCCTCCTCTGGTTGTGTTCCTCTCCTCTCCTCCTCCCTGGTTGTGTTCCTCTCCTCTCCTCTCCACTCCTCCTCTGGTTGTGTTCCTCTCCTCTCCTCTCCTCTCCTCCTCTGGTTGTGTTCCTCTCCTCTCCTCTCCTCTCCTTCTCTGGTTGTGTTCCTCTCCTCTCCTCCTCTGGTTGTGTTCCTCTCCTCTCCTCTCCTCCTCTGGTTGTGTTCCTCTCCCTCCTCCTCTGTTGTGATTTCCTCTCCTCTCCTCCTCTTGTTGTGTTCCTCTCCCTCTCCTCCTCTGGTTGTGTGCCTCTCCTCTCCTCCTCTGGTTGTGTTCCTCTCCACTCCTCCTCTGGTTGTGTTCCTCTCCTCTCAACTCCTCCTCTGGTTGTGTTCCACTCTCCCTCTCTCTCCTCTCCTCCTCTGGTTGTGTTCCTCTCCTCTCCTCCTCTGGTTGTTTTCCTCTCCTCTCTCCACTCTCCTCCTCTGGTTGTGTTTTCTCTCACTCCTCCTCTGGTTGTGTTCCTCTCCCTCTCCTCCTCTTGTTGTGTTCCTCTCACTCTCCTCTGGTTGTGTTCCTCTCCTCTCCTCCTCTGGTTTTGTTCCTCTCACTCTTCCTCTGGTTGTGTTCCTCTCTCTCCACTCCTCCTCTGGTTGTGTTCCTCTCCTCTCTCTCACTCCTCCTCTGGTTGTGTTCCTCTCCTCTCCCCTCTCCCTCCTCTCTCTGGTTGTGTTCCTCTCTCTGCCTCTCCTCCCCTCTCCCTCTCCTCCTCTGGTTGTGTTCCTCTCCTCTCCTCTCCTCTCCTCCTCTGGTTGTGTTCCTCTCCTCTCCTCCTCTGGTTGTGTTCCTCTCCACTCCTCCTCTGGTTGTGTTCCTCTCCTCTCCACTCCTCCTCTGGTTGTGTTCCTCTCCTCTCCTCTCCTCCTCCTCTGGTTGTGTTCCCTCTCCCCTCTCCTCTCCTCTCCTCCTCTGGTTGTGTTCCTCTCCCTCTCTCCTCCTCTGGGTTGTGTTCCTCTCCTCTCCTCTCCTCTCCGCCTCTGGTTGTGTTCCTCTCCTCTCCTCTCCTCCTCGTTTGTGTTCCCTCTCCTCTCCTCTCCTCCCTCTGGTTGTGTTCCTCTCTCTCCTCTCTGGTGTGTTCCTCTCCCTCTCCTCTCCTCTCCTCCTCTGGTTGTGTTCCTCTCCTCTCTCCTCCTCTGGTTGTGTTCCTCTCTCCCTCTCCTCTCCTCCTCTGGTTGTGTACCTCTCCCCTCTCCTCTCCTCTCCCTCTCCCTCTCCTCTCCTCTCCCTCTCCTCTCCTCCTCTGGTTGTGTTCTCTCCTCTCCTCCTCTGGTTGTGTTCCTCTCCTCTCCTCTCCTCTCCTCTCCTCCTCTGGTTGTGTTCCTCTCCTCTCCTCTCCTCCTCTGGTTGTGTTCCTCTCCACTCCTCCTCTGGTTGTGTTCCTCACCTCTCCTCCTCTGGTTGTGTTCTCTCCTCTACTCCTCCTCTGGTTGTGTTCCTCTCCTCTCCTCTCTCCTCTCCTCCTCTGGTTGTGTTCCTCTCCCTCTCCTCCTCTGGTTGTGTTCCTCTCCTCTCCTCTCCTCTCCTCCTCTGGTTGTGTTCCTCTCCTCTCCTCCTCTGGTTGTGTTCCTCTCCTCTCCTCCTCTGGTTGTGTTCCTCTCCTCTCCTCCTCTGGTTGTGTTCCTCTCCCTCTCTCTCCTCTCCTCCTCTGGTTGTGTTCCTCTCTCTCTCCTCCTCTGGTTGTGTTCCTCTCCTCTCCTCTCCTCACTCTGGTTGTGTTCCTCTCCACTCCTCCTCTGGTTGTGTTCCTCTCCTCTCCTCCTCTGGTTGTGTTCCTCTCCTCTCCTCCTCTGGTTGTGTTCCTCTCCTCTCCTCTCCTCTCCTCCTCTGGTTGTGTTCCTCTCCTCTCCTCTCCTCCTCTGGTTGTGTTCCTCTCCACTCCTCCTCTGGTTGTGTTCCTCTCCTCTCCTCCTCTGGTTGTGTTCCTCTCCTCTCCACTCCTCCTCTGGTTTGTTATTCTCTCTCTCCTCTCCTCTCCTCTCTTCTTCTGGTTGTGTTCCTCTCTCCTCCCCTCCTCTGGTTGTGTTCCTCTCCTCTCCTCCTCCTCTCCTCCTCTGGTTGTGTGCCTCTCTCTCCTCCTCTGCTTGTGTTTCCTCTCTCTCCTCCTCTGGTTGTGTTCCTCTCCTCTCCTCCTCTGGTTGTGTTCCTCTCCTCTCCTCTCCTCTCCTCCTCTGGTTGTGTTCCTCTCCTCTCCTCTCCTCCTCTGGTTGTGTTCCTCTCCTCTCCTCTCCTCCTCTGGTTGTGTTCCTCTCCACTCCTCCTCTGGTTGTGTTCCTCTCCTCTCCTCTCCACCTCTCCTCCTCTGGTGTGTCCTCCTCTCCTCTCTGGTTGTGTTCCTCTCCACTCCCTCCTCTGGTTGTTTTTCCTCTCCTCTCCTCCTCTGGTTGTGTTCCTCTCCACCCTCCTCTGGTTGTGTTCCTCTCCACTCCCTCCTCTGGTTGTGTTCCTCTCCTCTCCCTCCTCTGGTTGTGTTCTCTCCACCCTCCTCTGGTTGTGTTCCTCTCTCTCCTCCTCCTCTAGTGTTTTCCTCTCCTCTCCTCTCCACTCCTCCTCTGGTTGTGTTCCTCTCCACCCCTCCTCTGGTTGTGTTCCTCTCCACTCCTCCTCTGGTTGTGTTCCTCTCCTCTCCTCTCCTCTCCTCCTCTGGTTGTGTTCCTCTCCTCTCCACCCCTCCTCTGGTTGTGTTCCTCTCCACTCCTCCTCTGGTTGTGTTCCTCTCCACTCCTCCTCTGGTTGTGTTCCTCTCCACCCCTCCTCTGGTTGTGTTCCTCTCCTCTCCTCCTCTGCGTTCCTCTCCTCCTCCTCTGGTGTGTTCCTCTCCTCTCCTCCTCTGGTTGTGTTCCTCTCCTCTCCTCCTCTGGTTTTGTTCCTCTCCACTCCTCCTCTGGTGTGTTCCTCTCCTCTCCTCCTCAGGTTGTGTTCCTCTCCACTCCTCCTCTGGTTGTGTTCCTCTCCTCTCCTCTCCTCTCCTCCTCTGGTTGTGTTCCTCTCCTCTCCTCTCCTCCTCTGGTTGTGTTCCTCTCCTCTCCTCTCCTCCTCTGGTTGTGTTCCTCTCCTCTCCTCTCCTCTCTTCCTCTGGTTGTGTTCCTCTCCTCTCCTCCTCTGGTTGTGTTCCTCTCCTCTCCACTCCTCCTCTGGTTGTGTTCCTCTCCTCTCCTCCTCTGGTTGTGTTCCTCTCCTCTCTCTCTGGTTGTGTTCCTCCTCCTCTCCACCCTCCTCTGTTGTGTCTCCTCTCCCTCCCTCCTCGGTTGTGTTCCTCTCACTCCTCCTCTGGTTGTGTTCCTCTCTACCCTCCTCTGGTTGTGTTCCTCTCACTCCTCCTCTGGTTGTGTTCCTCTCCACTCCTCCTCTGGTTGTGTTCCTCTCCTCTCCTCCTCTGGTTGTGTTCCTCTCCTCTCCTCTCCTCCTCTGGTTGTGTTCCTCTCCACTCCTCCTCTGGTTGTGTTCCTCTCCTCTCCTCCTCTGGTTGTGTTCCTCTCCACTCCTCCTCTGGTTGTGTTCCTCTCCTCTCCTCTCCTCTCCTCCTCTGGTTGTGTTCCCCTCCTCTCCTCTCCTCCTCTGGTTGTGTTCCTCTCCTCTCCTCTCCTCTCCTCCTCTGGTTGTGTTCCTCTCCACTCCTCCTCTGGTTGTGTTCCTCTCCTCTCCTCTCTTCTCCTCCTCTGGTTGTGTTCCTCTCCTCTCATCCTCTGGTTGTGTTCCTCTCCCTCTCCACTCCTCCCTCTGGTTGTGTTCCTCTCTCTCTCCTCTGGTTGTGTTCCTCTCCTCTCCTCCTCTGGTTGTGTTCCTCTCCTCCTCTCCTCTCCTCTCCTCCTCTGGTTGTGTTCCTCCTCTCCTCCTCTGGTTGTGTTCCTCTCCACTCCTCCTCTGGTTGTGTTCCTCTCCTCTCCTCTCCTCTCCACTCCTCCTCTGGTTGTGTTCCTCTCCTCTCAACTCCTCCTCTGGTTGTGTTCCTCTCCTCTCCACTCCTCCTCTGGTTGTGTTCCTCTCCTCTCCTCCTCTGGTTGTGTTCCTCTCCTCTCCTCTCCTCCTCTGGTTGTGTTCCTCTCCTCTCCTCCTCTGGTTGTGTTCCTCTCCTCTCCTCCTCTGGTTGTGTTCCTCTCCTCTCCTCTCCTCCTCTGGTTGTGTTCCTCTCCACTCCTCCTCTTGGTTGTGGGGAGAGAAATCCAGCTTGGCACTGGCATCTACTATTATTACCCATTTAAGAAGTAAGTCTTTCTGGTGATTTATGTGTAGGTTTAGAAAATGAATTTAAAATCAGGGGATTAAAAACCATAAGAAGTGTTATGTCCATCACAAGAGGAGAGAGTGACGCTAAGCTGTCTTTCAGGCAACCAAATAAAACTCAATTTAATGAGATCCATCCTAAGCCTTAGCTGCCAAAAATATAATTAAAAACTTTGACACAGAGAGCAATAATAATGCAAAGTGCCCCTCTGTGACTCTGAGCTAGTAGCTAGTAGCTAGTCAGGACAGAACCGTGATGCTCAGCAAACACTGACTGAAGTTAGCTGCGCTAGTAGCTAGTCAGGACAGAACCACCATGATCAGCAAACACTGACTGCTCTGACTCTGAGCTAGTAGCTAGTAGCTAGTCAGGACAGAACCATGATGCTCAGCAAACACTGACTGAAGTTAGCTGATTTAGTAGCTAGTCAGGACAGAACCATGATGCTCAGCAAACACTGACTAAAGTTAGCTGATTTAGTAGCTAGTCAGGACAGAACCATGATGCTCAGCAAACACTGACTGAAGTTAGCTGATTTAGTAGCTAGTCAGGACAGAACCATGATGCTCAGCAAATACTGACTGAAGTTAGCTGAGCTAGTAGCTAGACAGGACAGAACCTTGATGCTCAGCAAACACTGACTGAAGTTCTAAGTTCCTTACATTTACATTTTAGTCATATAGCAGACGCTCTTATGCAGAGCGACTTACAGTTAGTGAGCGCATACATAATAAAAATAAAAAAAAACATACTGGCCCACTGTGGGAATCGAATCCACAACCCTGGCGTTGCAAACACCATGCTCTACCAACTGAGCTACATCCCTGCCGGCCAATCCCTCCCCTACCCTGGACGACGCTGGGCCAATTGTGTACCGCCCCATGGTTCTCCCGGTCGTGCCTATATAGAGTGCCTTCAGAAAGTATTTACACCCCTTGACTTATTCCACATTTTGTTGAATTCAAAATGGATTAAATAGTTGTTATTTTTCTTTCACCCATCTACACACAATGATGACAAAGTGAAAACATGTTTTTTTGACATTTTTTCAAATGTAGTCTTTTTGGGTAAGTCTCTAAGAGCTTTGCACACCTGGATTTTACAATATTTGATATGGTTATTTTTTCTTTCTTTTTTTTCCGTCTTGGTAAGCAACTTTGTGTTTTGAGTTATTGTCGTTCTGAAGGGTGAATTTGTCTCCCAGTGTCTGTTGGAAAGCAGACTGAACCAGGTTTTCCTCTAGGGTTTTGCCTGTGCAAACCTGCCCTAGTCTTTGCCGATGACAAGCAT
Source organism: Coregonus clupeaformis (assembly GCF_020615455.1). Lineage (NCBI taxonomy): Eukaryota > Metazoa > Chordata > Actinopteri > Salmoniformes > Salmonidae > Coregonus > Coregonus clupeaformis. The sequence goes on along the minus strand of NW_025537225.1, from coordinate 33,594 downwards.
ACCCATAACGTGATGCAGCCACCACTATGCTTGAAAATATGAAGAGCACTCAGTGATATTTTGGATTTTCCCCAAACATAACGCTTTATATTCAGGACATACAGTTAATTTCTTTGCCAAATTTTTTGCAGTTTTACTTTAGTGCCTTATTGCAAACAGGATGCATGTTTTTGAATATTTTTATTCTGTACAGGATTCCTTCGTTTCACTCTGTCAATTAGGTTAGTATCGTGGAATAACTACAATGTGGTTGATCCCATCCACAGTTTTCTATCACAGCCATTAAACTGTTTTAAAGTCACCATTGGCCTCATGGTGAAATCCCTGAGCGGTTTCCTTCCTCTCCGGCAACTGAGCTAGGAAGGACGCCTGTATCTCTGTAGTGACTGGGTGTATTGATACACCATCCAAAGTGTAATTAATAACTTCACCATGCTCAAAGGGATATTCAATATCTGCTTTTTTTTATTTTTACCCATCTACAAAGAGGTACCCTTCTTTGTGAGGCATTGGAAAACCTCCCTGGTCTTTGTGGTTGAATATGTGTTTGAAATGTACTGCTTGACTGAGGGACCTTACATATAATTGTATGTGTGGGGTACAGATGAGGTAATCATTCAAAAATCATGTTAAACACTATTATTGCAACTTATTATGTGACTTGTTAAGCACATTTTTACTCCTAAAGCGTAGTTAGGCTTACCATAACGAAGGGGTTCAATACTTATTGACTCAAGACATTTCAGCTTTTAATTTGTAAATAATCTCTATAAATGTCTAAAAACATAATTCCACTTTGACGTTATGGGCTATTGTGTGTAGGCCAGTGACACAAAATCTCAATTTAATCCATTTTAAATTCAGGTTGTAAGGCAACTAAATGTGGCCAAAAATCAAGGGGTGTGAATAATTTCTGAAGGCACTGTAAGTGGGGCATCAATGTTTTTGCAGAGATGTCAGAGTGTGTATAAAGCTGTCCAGTTTATAAAGGTCTGTAACCGTTCACATTCTCCTCACAGCTTGAAAAGCTAGCTTGTCTTCCATTTCACTCATGGACGTCAACACGTGTTGCTAATGTATTTCTCTCTCCACCTTCACTCTCTGCGTGTGAAGCGCTTTAAATTGACTTGTTACACAGACTGATTGTCAGGGTGTTTCTGTGTTATCTGACAGATGTCAGATCATTTGATTAAAGAACAGGATTAAGATATAGAATATTTGTTAGTAGGGTATCTATTAGTCTATTAGACTATTAGTCTATTGATCTATTAATCTGTTAGTCTATTAATCTATTAGCATGTTAGTCTGTTAGTATATGAATCTATTATCCTGTTAGTATAGTAATATATTAATCTGTTAGTCTGTTAGTATATTAATCTATTAATCTATTAGCCTGTTAGTATATTCATATATTAATCTATTAGCCTGTTAGTATATTAGTCTATTAATTTGTTAGCCTGTTAGTATATTAATCTATTTATCTATTAGCCTGTTAGTTTATTAATCTATTAATCTATTAGCCTGTTAGTATATTAATCTATTAATCTATTAGCCTGTTAGTCTATTATTCTATTAATCTATTAGCCTGTTAGTATATTAATCTGTGAATCTATTAGCCTGTTAGTATATTAATCTATAAATCTATTATCATGTTAGTATATTAATCTATTAATCTATTAGCCTGTTAGTCTATTAATCTATAAATCTATTAGCCTGTTAGTATATTAATCTATTAATCTATTAGCCTGTTAGTACAGTAATCTATTAATCTATTAGCATGTTAGTATATTAATCTATTAATCTATTAGCCTGTTAGTATATTAATCTATAAATCTATTATCATGTTAGTATATTAATCTATTAATCTATTAGCCTGTTAGTATATTAAACTATAAATATATTATCATGTTAGTATTTTCATCTGTTAATCTAATAGCCTGTTAGTATATTAATCTATTAATGTATTAGCCTGTTAGTATATTAATCTATAAATCTATTAGCCTGTTAGTCTATTAATCTATAAATCTATTAGCCTGTTAGTATATTAATCTATTAATCTATTAGCCTGTTAGTATAGTAATCTATTAATCTATTAGCCTGTTAGTATATTAATCTATGAATCTATTAGCCTGTTAGTATATTAATCTATAAATCTATTATCATGTTAGTATATTAATCTATGAATCTATTAGCCTGTTAGTATATTAATCTATACATCTATTATCATGTTAGTATATTAATCTAAAAAATCTATTAGCCTGTTAGTCTATTAATCTATAAATATATTAGCCTGTTAGTATATAAATCTATTAATCTATTAGCCTGTTAGTATATTAATCTATTAATCTATTAGCCTGTTAGTCTATTATTCTATTAATCTATTAGCCTGTTAGTATATTAATCTATACATCTATTATCATTTCAGTATATTAATCTATTAATCTATTAGCCTGTTAGTATATTAATCTATAAATATATTAGCCTGTTAGTCTATTAATCTATTAGCCTGTTAGTATATTAATCTATTAATCTATTAGCCTGTTAGTCTTTTAGTCTATTAATCTGTTAGCCTGTTAGTATATTAATCTATTAATCTATTAGCCTGTTAGTATATTAATCTATAAATCTATTATCATTTTAGTATATTAATCTATTAATCTATTAGCCTGTTAGTATATTAATCTATAAATCTATTATCATTTTAGTATATTAATCTATTAATCTGTTAGCCTGTTAGTATATTAATCTATTAATCTATTAGCCTGTTAGTATATTAATCTATAAATCTATTATCATTTTAGTATATTAATCTATTAATCTATTAGCCTGTTAGTATATTAATCTATAAATCTATTATCATTTTAGTATATTAATCTATTTATCTATTACCCTGTTAGTATATTAATCTATTACTCTATTAGCCTGTTAGTATATTAATCTATTAATCTATTATCATTTTAGTATATTAATCTATTAATCTATTAGCCTGTTAGTATATTAATCTATAAATCTATTATCATTTTAGTATATTAATCTATTTATCTATTAGCCTGTTAGTATATTAATCTATTAATCTATTAGCCTGTTAGTATATTAATATATTAATCTATTAGCCTGTTAGTCTATTAATCTATTAATCTATTAGCCTGTTAGTATATTAATATATTAATCTATTAGCCTGTTAGTCTATTAATCTATTAGCCTGTTAGTATATTAATCTATAAATCTATTAGCCTGTTAGTCTATTAATCTATAAATCTATTAGCCTGTTAGTATATTAATCTATTAATCTATTAGCCTGTTAGTAAACTAATCTATTAATCTATTAGCCTGTTAGTCTATTATTATTATAATCTATTAGCCTGTTAGTATATTAGTCTATTAATCTATTAGCCTGTTAGTATATTAATCTATTAATCTATTAGCCTGTTAGTATATTAATCTATAAATCTATTAGCCTGTTAGTATATTAATCTATTAATCTATTAGCCTGTTAGTACAGTAATCTATTCATCTATTAGCCTGTTAGTATATTAATCTATTAATCTATTAGCCTGTTAGTATATTAATCTATAAATATATTATCATGTTAGTATATTAATCTATTAATCTATTAGCCTGTTAGTATATTAATATATAAATATATTATCATGTTAGTATATTAAACTGTGAATCTATTAGCCTGTTAGTATATTAATCTATTAATCTATTAGCCTGTTAGTATATTAATCTATTAATCTATTAGCCTGTTAGTATATTAATCTATTCATCTATTAGCCTGTTAGTATATTAATATATTCATCTATTAGCCATTTTAGTATATTAATCTATAAATCTATTATCCTGTTAGTCTGTTAGTCTATTGATCTATTAATCTATTAATCTATTAGCCTGTTAGTATAGTAATCTATTAATCTGTTAGCCTGTTCGTATATTTATCTATCAATCTATTAGCCTGTTAGTATAGTAATCTATTAATCTATTAGCCTGTTAGTATATTAATCAATTAATCTATTAGCCTGTTAGTATATTAATCTATTAATCTATTACCCTGTTAGTATATTAATTTATTAATCTATTAGCCTGTTAATATATTAATCTATTAATCTTTTAGCCTGTTCGTATATTAATCTATAAATCTATTAGCCTGTTAGTATATTAATCTATTAATCTATTAGCCTGTTAGTATATTAATCTATTAATCTGTTAGCCTGTTCGTATATTAATCTATAAATCTATTAGCCTGTTAGTATATTAATCTATTAATCTATTAGCCTGTTAGTATATTAATCTATTAATCTGTTAGCCTGTTAGTATATTAATCTATTAATCTATTAGCCTGTTAGTATATTAATCTATTAATCTATTAGCCTGTTAGTATATTAATCTATTAATCTATTAGCCTGTTAGTCTGTTAGTCTATTGATTTATTAGTCTATTAATCTATTAGCATTTTAGTCTATTAATCTGTTAGTCTGTTAATCTATTAGACTATTAAACAATTTCAGAGGGTGTTTTTCAGAGGAGGATTGTCAGTGCATTATGCGAGCACAGATGTATAATGAACTGATCACCCATTAATCACACATGCAGGCACCTCCGTCCTGTCCAAGTGCATCAATCTAGTCAGTCCTGTCCATTTCCTGTTCGATTACTAATTAATTACTCTGCTACCCACAATGATCGTATTTCCTGTTTGGTTACTAATCTAATGGTAATAATAATTTTAGCAACATAGTAGTAACTAAGAGAAGCAGAATAAAACCAACAGCACTAATTAAACCTATTGGAAATTGAAGTCAGGTCGTCTTGAATTGAAGATAATAATATAATATTGACAATATTAAGTTATGCCATACCCTGTGTCAGCCCAAGTTTTGACATTACCATCACTACCTGACACCCTGTCTGGGTGTGTGCAGCTCCTACCCTATCTGTCCAACATGGAGGTTGGTGGTGAGTAACCAGCAGGATAGGACAGGACAGGACAGGACGGGGCTGGTAGCAGGACAGGGCAGGACAGGACAGGACAGGGTAGGACAGGGCTGGTAGCAGGACAGGGCTGGTAGCAGGACAGGGCAGGACAGGGCTGGTAGCAGGACAGGACAGGGCAGGACAGGGCAGGACAGGGCTGGTAGCAGGACAGGACAGGGCAGGACAGGGCTGGTAGCAGGACAGGACAGGGCAGGACAGGGCTGGTAGCAGGACAGGACAGGACAGGGCAGGACAGGGCTGGTAGCAGGACAGGACAGGACAGGGCAGGACAGGGCAGGACAGGACAGGGCAGGACAGGGCTGGAAGCAGGACAGGGCTGGTAGCAGGACAGGATGGGACAGGGCTGGTAGCAGAACAGGACAGGACAGGGCAGGGCAGGAAAGAACCAGGCTGGTAGTGTGTACCCAGCAGCAGGACAGAACATGGCAGGACAGGGCAGGGCTGGAAAGGACAGGGCAGGACAGATAATCTCTGAGGTGCAGATAGTCTCTGAGGTGCAGGTCGGTGCAGGGAGACATCTAGGGTTATCTGTTCAGCAGTCTGATGTCCCGGTGGTAGTAGCTGTCTCAGAACCTGTTGGTCCGAGACCCGATGCTCCGATACCGTTTGCCAGATGGTAACAGAGTGAACAGTCCATGGATCGGGTGACTGGAGTCCTTGACAATCTTTCGGACCTTCCTCAGACACTTCCTGGAGTAGATGTGCTGGAGTGCAGGTAGCTCGCCCCCAGTGATGTATTGGGACATCCGCGCCACCATCTGTAGATCCTTCCGGTTGAGGGCAGTGCAGTTGCCATAACAGGCGATAGCCCCGTTGATGACCCCCCCACCCCCGTGTTTCCCTGTAATCCACAATCAGCTCCTTGGTATTTCTGACGTTGAGGGAGAGGCTGCTTTCCTGGCACCACTCTGCCAGGGTTTTAACCTCCTCCCTGTAGGCCTCATCTCGTCACAGTCAGCGATCAGGCCCACCACCGTCATGTTGTCTGAAAACGTAATAATGTCGTTGGTGTGGTGCACGGCCACGCAGTTGTTGGTGTTCAGGGAGTAGAGGAGGGGGTCTGAGCACGCACCCCTGGGGGGCCCCCGTTTTGAGAGTCAGCATGGCGGATGTGTTGTTGCCTACCCTCACCACATGGGGTCTGCCTGCCAGGAAGTCCAGGATCCAGTTGCAGAGTGGGGTCCAGACCCAGGGCCTTGAGCTAATGTTGCTTTAGTGAGGCTTTACTCATATACCTGTAGCTGGTGTTGTTGAAGCGAGTCTTTACTGATACAAATGTAGCTAGTGTTGGTCTGATAATGAGGCTTTACTGATACCTCCGTAGCTAGTGTTGGTTTGATAATTAGGCTTCACTGATAGAGCTGTATCTATTGTTGGTCTGATAATGATAATTTACTGATACACCTGTAGCTAGTGTTGTTGTAGTGAGGTTTTACTGATACCCCCGTTACTAGTGTTGTTGTAGTGAGGTTTTACTGATACCCCCGTTACTAGTGTTGTTGTAGTGAGGTTTTACTGATACCCCCGTTACTAGTGTTGTTGTAGTGAGGTTTTACTGATACCCCCGTTACTAGTGTTGGTCTGATAATGAGGCTTTACTGATACCCCCGTAGCTAGTGTTGGTCTGATAATGAGGTTTTACTGATACCCCCGTAGCTAGTGTTCGTCTGATAATGAGGTTTTACTGATACCCCCGTAGCTAGTGTTCGTCTGATAATGAGGTTTTACTGATACCATCGTAGCTAGTGTTGTTGTAGTGGGGCTTTAATGATACACCTGTAGCTGGTGTTGCTTTAATGAGGTTTTACTGATACCTCCATCGCTAGTGTTGGTCTGATAATGAGGCTTTACTTATACCCCCGTACCTAGTATTGGTCTGATAATGAGGCTTTACTGATATATCCGTAGCTAGTATTGGTCTGATAATGAGGCTTTACTGATATATCCGAAGCTAGTATTGGTCTGATAATGAGGGTTTACTGATATATCCGTAGCTAGTATTGGTCTGATAATGAGGCTATATTGATATATCCGTAGCTAGTATTGGTCTGATAATGAGGCTTGACTGATATATCCGTAGCTAGTATTGGTCTGATAATGAGGCTTTACTGATATATCCGTAGCTAGTATTGGTCTGATAATGAGGCTTTACTGATATATCCGTAGCTAGTATTGGTCTGCTAATGTGGTTTTACTGATACCCCCGTTGCTAGTGTTCGTCTGATAATGAGGTTTTACTGATACCCCCGTAGCTAGTATTGGTCTGATAATGTGGTTTTACTGATACCCCCGTAGCTAGTGTTCGTCTGATAATGAGGTTTTACTGATACCCCCGTAGCTAGTGTTCGTCTGATAATGAGGTTTTACTGATACCCCCGTAGCTAGTGTTCGTCTGATAATGAGGTTTTACTGATACCATCGTAGCTAGTGTTGTTGTAGTGGGGCTTTAATGATACACCTGTAGCTGGTGTTGCTTTAATGAGGTTTTACTGATACCTCCATCGCTAGTGTTGGTCTGATAATGAGGCTTTACTTATACCCCCGTAGCTAGTATTGGTCTGATAATGAGGCTTTACTGATATATCCGTAGCTAGTATTGGTCTGATAATGAGGCTTTACTGATATATCCGTAGCTAGTGTTGGTCTGATAATGAGGCTTCACTGATATATCCGAAGCTAGTATTGGTCTGATAATGAGGCTTTACTGATATATCCGTAGCTAGTATTGGTCTGATAATGAGGCTTTACTGATATATCCGTAGCTAGTATTGGTCTGATAATGAGGCTTTACTGATATATCCGTAGCTAGTATTGGTCTGATAATGAGGCTTTACTGATATATCCGTAGCTAGTATTGGTCTGATAATGAGGCTTTACTGATATATCCGTAGCTAGTATTGGTCTGATAATGAGGCTTTACTGATATATCCGTAGCTAGTATTGGTCTGCTAATGAGGCTTTACTGATATATCCGTAGCTAGTATTGGTCTGCTAATGTGGTTTTACTGATACCCCCGTTACCAGTGTTGTTGTAGTGAGGCTTTACTGATACCCCAATAGCTAGTGTTGGTCTGATAATGAGGTTTTACTGATACCATCGTAGCTAGTGTTGTTGTAGTGGGGCTTTAATTATACACCTGTAGCTGGTGTTGCTTTAATGAGGTTTTACTGATACCTCCATCGCTAGTGTTGGTCTGATAATGAGGCTTTACTGATATATCCGTAGCTAGTATTGGTCTGATAATGAGGCTTTACTGATATATCCGTAGCTAGTATTGGTCTGATAATGAGGCTTTACTGATATATCCGTAGCTAGTGTTGGTCTGATAATGAGGCTTTACTGATATATCCGTAGCTAGTATTGGTCTGATAATGAGGCTTTACTGATATATCCGTAGATAGTATTGGTCTGATAATGAGGCTTTACTGATACCCCAATAGCTAGTGTTGGTCTGATAATGAGGCTTTACTGATATATCCGTAGCTAGTATTGGTCTGCTAATGTAGTTTTACTGATACCCCCGTTACTAGTGTTGTTGTAGTGAGGCTTTACTTATACCCCAGTAGCTAGTGTTGGTCTGATAATGAGGCTTTACTGATATATCCGTAGCTAGTATTGGTCTGATAATGAGGCTTTACTGATATATCCGTAGCTAGTATTGGTCTGATAATGAGGCTTTACTGATATATTCGTAGCTAGTATTGGTCTGATAATGAGGCTTTACTGATATATCCGTAGCTAGTATTGGTCTGATAATGAGGCTTTACTGATATATCCGTAGCTAGTATTGGTCTGATAATGAGGCTTTACTGATATATCCGTAGCTAGTATTGGTCTGATAATGAGGCTTTACTGATATATCCGTAGCTAGTATTGGTCTGATAATGAGGCTTTACTGATATATCCGTAGCTAGTATTGGTCTGATAATGAGGCTTTACTGATATATCCGAAGCTAGTGTTGGTCTGATAATGAGGCTTTACTGATATATCCGTAGCTAGTATTGGTCTGATAATGAGGCTTTACTGATATATCCGTAGCTAGTATTGGTCTGATAATGAGGCTTTACTGATATATCCGTAGCTAGTATTGGTCTGCTAATGTGGTTTTACTGATACCCCTGTTACTAGTGTTGTTGTAGTGAGGCTTTACTTATACCCCAGTAGCTAGTGTTGGTCTGATAATGAGGTTTTACTGATACCATCGTAGCTAGTGTTGTTGTAGTGGGGCTTTAATGATACACCTGTAGCTTGTGTTGCTTTAATGAGGTTTTACTGACACCTCCATCGCAAGTGTTGGTCTGATAATGAGGCTTTACTTATACCCCCGTAGCTAGTATTGGTCTGATAATGAGGCTTTACTGATATATCCGTAGCTAGTATTGGTCTGATAATGAGGCTTTACTGATATATCCGTAGCTAGTATTGGTCTGCTAATGTGGTTTTACTGATACCCCCGTTACTAGTGTTGTTGTAGTGAGGCTTTACTTATACCCCAGTAGCTAGTGTTGGTCTGATAATGAGGCTTTAATGATACACCTGTAGCTGGTGTTGCTTTAATGAGGTTTTACTGATACCTCCATCGCTAGTGTTGGTCTGATAATGAGGCTTTACTGATATATCCGTAGCTAGTATTGGTCTGATAATGAGGCTTTACTGATATATCCGTAGCTAGTATTGGTCTGCTAATGTGGTTTTACTGATACCCCCGTTACTAGTGTTGTTGTAGTGAGGCTTTACTTATACCCCAGTAGCTAGTGTTGGTCTGATAATGAGGTTTTACTGATACCCCCGTTACTAGTGTTGGTCTGATAATGAGGCTTTAATGATACACCTGTAGCTAGTGTTGTTGTAGTGAGGTTTAATGATACACCTGTAGCTAGTGTTGTTGTAGTGAGGCTTAATGATACACCTGTAGCTAGTGTTGTTGTAGTGAGGTTTAATGATACACCTGTAGATGGTGTTGTTGTAGTGATGTTTAATGATACACCTGTAGCTAGTGTTGTTGTAGTGAGGTTTAATGATACACCTGTAGCTGGTGTTGTTGTAGTGAGGCTTAATGATACACCTGTAGCTAGTGTTGTTGTAGTGAGGCTTAATGATACACCTGTAGCTAGTGTTGGTCTGATAATGAGGCTTTAATGATACACCTGTAGCTAGTGTTGTTGTAGTGAGGCTTTAATGATACACCTGTAGCTAGTGTTGTTGTAGTGAGGTTTAATGATACACCTGTAGCTAGTGTTGTTGTAGTGAGGTTTAATGATACACCTGTAGCTAGTGTTGTTGTAGTGAGGTTTAATGATACACCTGTAGCTAGTGTTGTTGTAGTGAGGTTTAATGATACACCTGTAGCTGGTGTTGTTGTAGTGAGGTTTAATGATACACCTGTAGCTGGTGTTGTTGTAGTGAGGTTTAATGATACACCTGTAGCTGGTGTTGTTGTAGTGAGGCTTTAATGATACACCTGTAGCTGGTGTTGTTGTAGTGAGGCTAAATGATACACCTGTAGCTAGTGTTGTTGTAGTGAGGCTTAATGATACACCTGTAGCTGGTGTTGTTGTAGTGAGGTTTAATGATACACCTGTAGCTAGTGTTGTTGTAGTGAGGCTAACCCTAACCCTGTAGCTGGTGGCTGACTGTTCTCTTCTGTCCATTTGTCATATGACTATAAGGAGCAGATTGAGAAAACAGAATATGGCGTAGTCTGCATTCATTTTTTTTGTAGCAGTGTAGTTTGTTGCCATCGGAATACCGGTGTGTCCCCCAATCCCCCACCCCCTCCTACACCCCTCAATGCCCCACAAACCCCCACCCCCTCCTACACCCCCACAACCCCTTCCCACCCCCTCCTACGCCCCATCCTCCCCTTGCTGGATGTGCTGTCCCTCTCTCTCTCTCTCTCTCTCTCTCTCTCTCTCTCTCTCTCTCTCTCTCTCTCTCTCTCTCTCTCTCTCTCTCTCTCTCTCTCTCTCTCTCTCTCTCTCTCTGTCTCTCTCTCTCTCTCTCTCTCTCTCTGTCTCTCTCTCTCTCTCTCTCTCTCTCTCTCTCTCTCTCTTCTCTCTCTCTCTCTCTCTCTCTCTCTCTCTCTCTCTCTCTCTCTCTCTCTCTCTCTCTCTCTTCTCTCTCTCTCTCTCTCTCTCTCTCTCTCTCTCTCTCTCTCTCTCTCTCTCTCTCTCTCTCTCTCTCTCTCTGTCTCTCTCTCTCTCTCTCTCTTCTCTCTCTCTCTCTCTCTCTCTCTCTCTCTCTGTCTCTCTCTCTCTCTCTCTCTCTCTCTCTCTCTCTTCTCTCTCTCTCTCTCTCTCTCTCTCTCTCTCTCTCTCTCTCTCTCTCTCTGTCTCTCTCTCTCTCTCTCTCTCTCTCTCTGCCTCTCTCTCTCTCTCTCTCTCTCTCTCTCTCTCTCTCTCTCTCTCTCTCTCTCTCTCTCTCTCTCTCTCTCTCTCTCTCTCTCTCTGCTCTCTCTCTCTCTCTCTCTCTCTCTCTCTTCTCTCTGTCTCTCTCTCTCTCTCTCTCTCTCTCTCTCTCTCTCTCTCTCTGCCTCTCTCTCTCTCTCTCTGTCTCTCTCTGCTCTCTCTCTCTCTCTCTCTCTCTCTCTCTCTCTCTCTCTCTCTCTCTCTCTCTCTCTCTCTCTCTCTCTCTCTCTCTCTCTCTGTCTCTCTCTCTCTCTCTCTCTCTCTCTCTCTCTCTCTCTTCTCTCTCTCTCTCTCTCTCTCTCTCACTCTCTCTACTCTCTCTCTCTCTCTCTATCTCTCTCTGCCTCTCTCTATCTCTCTCTGCCTCTCTCTGCCTCTCTCTATCTCTCTCTGCCTCTCTCTTACACTTTGCAGAGCTGTCACTTTGAATCGGCAGAATGCAGTCAAGCTTCCCCACTGACTGGAGAGGAGAGATTGGCCAGGCTTTCCTAGGCACAGGGAGTTAAGACAGTCGCTGTTGATGCAGCATTCCCGTTTCTAATCGCTGCGTGACCTGTCAGAGAGAGAGAGAGAGAGAGAGAGAGAGAGAGAGAGAGAGAGAGAGAGAGAGAGAGAGAGAGAGAGAGAATGAGAGAGAGAGAGAGAGAGATAGATGGAGAGAGAATGAGAGATGGAGAGAGAGAGACAGAGAGAGAGAGAATGAGAGATGGAGAGAGAGAGACAGAGAGAGAGAGAGAGAGAGATGTCCCCAAAAAAATCCAGAATTCCAAATTGAGCAGCAGCTGCTGAAAAGAATGAGCTCCTACAAATATTGAAATTTACTTGGTTTTTAGAGTGAAGTACATTGGAAAAATAAAATAATAAAATGCAAGACTGAATGGGATTGTTTACCAGTTGCTAAGCAGTTGCTAGGGACTCTCCTAAAAGAAGCTAGCTAGCTAACAAAAAAATAGCTAGTCAACAGCACAATACAAAGACAAAAGAAGGACAGAAGACAAAGGACATCAAAGTAAAACAGTTCTCTAAAGACACTAGAGACAATAATACAAGAGACAACGCAGTTTGGGAAAAGGTAGGCTTCTATTGCAACATTGTAGCCAACATCACCAGCGTTGCTATGGAAATTGTTTACCCAGCAGGCATCCAGACGGAGAAAGCTAAGAAAAGTTTCAAAAGTTTGACGATGGGACAGAATCACAAATGCCTGTTTGCAGATCTTACCAGTTGCAAAACAAGAGCAAATGTAATATGTAATACCAAACGAGGGCACATATGGAAAAGGGATATTTGCAACCATTTCCATTTTTCAAAAAAAGAGAGGCATCAGCCAAGGCTGTCAGATCAGCATTTTTGAAGAAGCTGACCAGAGCAACACATATCAAACAGTCAATTTGTTCAATAATGGAACTGTATTGATACAAGGCAATGATTCAAGACTCCAGGCTTTTGAGAATGTGTTTGCTACCCTAAAAGTAGAAGCTGAACTCATCTCAGAAGTTGAGAAAAAAGTAAAGGAGGGAGATGATGGTGGAAAGCCCCAACACCCCCCAACGGTCTCTGTGACCCAGCAAGAAGCCCTCCGTGTCCCTCTACCTACCTCACCTGCAGCAGACAGAGCCAAGGACATGCCTACAACACCAAGAACACCTGCTGTACAACGTTTCCACAACACCCTCTCTCTCGTCGAAGCAGAGGTCATAGAACTCAGAGAGAACAAGTGTCAAGAGGATGACACTGTCCAGAAACTAAAAGAAGAGATGAAACAGTTCAGGGAGGAGAGCAGAGCATCTAATGCTACATTAGAAGGCAGAATGGACAAACTGAGTCAGACAAATGATAACCTAAGAGACCATCTGAGCACAACAAGAGAGGAGCTAGAGCAGAGAGAGGAGGTACATTGACCCCCTCAACCAGCAGCTAGTCAATATGTCCTCTGCATCTAGAGAACATGTCCACCAGCTTCGTACAACACAGGCAGAACCTGAGACCGGCATAACCAGCATGGCCTCCACCACACATCCTGAGGACACTGCACCAGCCTCCCAGTCTGCTCCAGCCCAGGTCAACCTACCAGGCTCCCAGTCTGCTCCAGCCCAGGTCAACCTACAACCTCCCAGTCTGCTCCAGCCCAGGTCAGCCTACCAGCCTCCCAGTCTGCTCCAGCCCAGGTCAACCTACCAACCTCCCAGTCTGCTCCAGCCCAGGTCAGCCTACCAGCCTCCCAGTCTGCTCCAGCCCAGGTCAGCCTACCAGCCTCCCAGTCTGCTCCAGCCCAGGTCAGCCAACCAGCCTCCCAGTCTGCTCCAGCCCAGGTCAGCCAACCAGCCTCCCAGTCTGCTCCAGCCCAGGTCAGCCAACCAGCCTCCCAGTCTGCTCCAGCCCAGGTCAGCCTACCAGCCTCCCAGTCTGCTCCAGCCCAGGTCAACCTACCAGCCTCCCAGTCTGCTCCAGCCCAGGTCAGCCAACCAGCCAACCAGCCTCCCAGTCTGCTCCAGCCCAGGTCAACCTATCAAATATTTTTTATTGTGAAACAAACAACAAATAAGATAATAAGCGTGCATAACTATTCACACCCCCAAAGTCAATACTTTGTAGAGCCACCTTTTCCAGTAATTACAGATGCAAGTATCTTGGGGTATGTCTCTATAAGCTTGGCACATCTAGCCACTGGTGTCTTTGCCCGTTCTTCAAGGCAAAACTGCTCCAGCTCCTTCAAGTTGGATGGGTTCCGCTGATGTACAGCAATCTTTAAGTCATACCACTGATTCTCAATTGGATTGAGGTCTGCGCTTTGACTAGGCCATTCTAAGACATTTAAATGTTTCCCCTTAAACCACTCGTGTGTTGCTTTAGCAGTATGCTTAGGATCATTGTCCTGCTGGAAGGTGAACCTCCGTCCCAGTCTCAAATCTCTGGAAGACTAAAACAGGTTTCCCTCAAGAATTTCCCTGTACTTAGCGCCATCCATCATTCCTTTAATTCTGACCAGTTTCCCAGTCCCTGCCGAGGAAAAACATCCCCACAGCATGATGCTGCCACCACCATGCTTCACTGTGGGATGGTGTTCTCGGGGTGATGAGAGGTGTTGGGTTTGCGCCAGACATAGCATTTTCCTTGATGGCCAAAAAGCTCAATTTGAGTCTCATCTGACCAGAGTACCTTCCTACATATGTTTGGGGAGTCTCCCACATGGCTTTTGGTGAACACCAAACGTGTTTGATTATTTTTTTCTTTAAGCAATGGCTTTTTTCTGGCCACTCATCCGTAAAGCCCAGCTCTGTGGAGTGTACAGCTTAAAGTGGTCCTATGGACAGATACTCCAATCTCCGCTGTGGAGCTTTGCAGCTCCTTCAGGGTTATCTTTGGTCTCTTTTTTGCCTCTCTGATTAATGCCCTCCTTGCCTGAGTTTTGGTGGGTGGCCCTCTCTTAGCAGGTTTGTTGTGGTGCCATATTCTTTCCATTTTTTAATCATGGATTTAATTGTGCTCCGTGGGATGTTCAAAGTTTCGGATATGTTTTTTAACCCAACCCTGATCTGTACTTTTCCACAACTTTGTCCCTGACCTGTTTGGAGAGCTCCTTGGTCTTCATGGTGCCGCTTGCTTGGTGGTGCCCCTTGCTTAGTGGTATTGCAGACTCTGGGGCCTTTCAGAACAGGTGTATATATACTGAGATCATGTGACAGATCACGTGACACTTAGATTGCACACAGGTGGACTTTATTTAATTAATTATGTGACTTCTGAAGGTAATTGGTTGCACCAGATCTTATTTAGAGGTTTCATAGCAAAGGGGGTGAATACGTACGAACGGACAAATTTTCCATTATTTATTTTTTTGAAATTCTTGAAACAAGTAATTTTTTTCATTTCACTTCACAAATGTTGACTATAGTCAACATTTGTGTATGTCCATTGCATGAAATCCAAATAAAAATCAATTTAAATTACAGGTTGTAATGCGACAAAATAGGAAAAACGCCAAGGGGGATGAATACTTTTGAAAGGCACTACAAGGGGTTGCAGATTGCAATGCATTGTACTTATTTTTAGTCTTATTCCTTCTTATTGATTATTTTAGAACTATTCTTTATTTTATTGGCACTAGTATTATAATAATAATTACACTGCTGTTCAAACGTTTGGGGTCACTTAGAAGTGTTTTGTCCATTAAAATAACATCAAATTGATCCGAAATACAGTGTAGACATTGTTAATGTTGTAAATGGCTATTGTAGCTGGAAATGGCTGATTTTTTATGGAATATCTACATAGGCTACAGAGGCCCATTATCAGCAAAATCAGTACTGTGTTCAAATGTCACGTTGTGTTTGCTAATCCAAGTTGATCATTTTAAAAGGCTAATTAATCAATAGAAATCCCTTTTGCAATTATGTTAGCACAACTGAAAACTGTTGTGCTGATTAAAGAAGCAATACAACTGGCCTTCTTGAGACTAGTTGAGTATCTGGAGCATCAGCAATTGTGGGTTTGCTTACAGGCTCAAAATGGCCAGAAACAAATAACTGTCTTCTGAAACTCATCAGTCTATTCTTGTTCTGAGAAATGAAGGCTATTCCATGCGAGAAATTGCCAAGAAACTGAAGATCTCGTACAACGCTGTGTACTACTCCCTTCACAGAACAGCGCAAACTGGCTCTAACCAGAATAGAAAGAGGAGTGGGAGGGCCCGGTGCACAACTGAGCAAGAGGACAAATACATTAGAGTGTCTAGTTTGAGAAACAGACGCCTCACAGGTCCTCAACTGGCAGCTTCATTAAATAGTACCTGAAAAACACCAGTCTCAACGTCAACAGTGAAGAGGCTCCAGGATGCTGACCTTCTAGGCATGTTGCAAAGAAAAAGTAATATCTCAGTCTGGCCAATAAAAAGAAAAGATTAAGATGGGCAAAAGAACACAGACAATGGACAGAGGAAGATTGGAAAAAAAGTGTTATGGACAGACAAATCGAAGTTTGAGGTTTTCGGATCACAAAGAAGAACATTTGTGAAACGCAGACCAAAGGAAAAGATGCTGGAGGAGTGCTTGATGCCATCTGAGAAGCATGGTGGAGGCAATGTTATGGTCTGGGGGTGCTTGGTGGTGGTAAAGTGGGAGATTTGTACAGGGTAAAAGGAATCTTGAAGAAGGAAGGCTATCACTCCATTTTGCAACGCCATGCCATACCCTGGGGATGGCACTTGATTGTGGCCAATTTCCTCCTACAACAGGACAATGACCCAAAGCACAGCTCCAAACTATGCAAGAACTATTTAGGGAAGAAGTAGTCAGCTGGTATTCTGTCTATAATGGGTTGGCCAACACAGTAACCGGATATCAACCCTATTGAGCTGTTGTGGGAGCAGCTTGACCGTATGGTACGTAAGAAGTGCCCACCAAGCCAATCCAACTTGTGGGAGGTGCTTCAGGAAGCATGGGGTGAAATCTCTTCAGACTACCTCAATAAAATGACAACTAGAATGCGAAAGGTCTGCAAGGCTGTAATTGATGCAAATGGAGGATTATTTGACGAAAGCAAAGTTTGAAGGACACAATTATTATTTCAATTAAAAATCATTATTTCTAACCTTGTCAATGACTACATTTCCTATTCATTTTGCAATATTTCCAATTCAAACTCATTTCATGTACGTTTTCATGGAAAACAAGGACATTTCTAAGTGACCCCAAACTTTTGAACGGTAGTATAAATATATTTTTCACTGTACTTTACTCAAACCAGTGAATATCACTTATTATAAATGAGATCATTAACTATCAGCTCTTGGAATATCCAGGGCCTATACTCTTCACATTTTGGTTCTAAAACAACAAATCCAGAACTTCTTAAAAACATCAAGGGACTGGACATCATAATCCTACTGGAAACATGGTGTCGTGGAGACATTGATTCTCAGTGTCCCTCAGGCTATAGAGAAAGTTTACTACCATCAATAAAACGTAAACATGTTAAAAGGGGCCGGTACTCAGGTGGAATCATCATTTGGCATAAGCAGGTCTTAGCACTGAATGAAATGAAAAAAGGTACTAGCCACATTTGGCTAAAACTTCACAAAGGTACAATCTATTGTGACAATGATGTATACATATGTGCAGCTTATGCTCCTCCTTCAGATTCATCATATTATGATGATCAGTTTTTTGACAATCTCTATACAGAAATACTGAACAAAAATGGGAAGGAGTTAGTGCATCTCTGTCGAGCCTTAGGCCTGTACTTGCTTAATGGTAGAATCAGAGGGGACTCTTTAGGTCGGTTTACTTACTGCTCAGCTCTTGGGACAAGTGTAGTGGATTATGCCATCACTGACATTGACTCCATTAGTGCATTCACTGTCAGACCACAGACACCATTGTCAGATCACAGTCAGATCAACATGTTTCTGAAGAAATTAACCACCAATACTCATTCAAAAAAACAGCCCAATAAAATCTACACATGAACCAATGTTACAGATGGGCTACAAACAGTGCAGAGAAATTAATTGAAACATTGAACTCAAATGAAATGATGAACTCTATACAGGTCTTCAATAACTCACAATACCAAAACATTAAAGAATGTGTCAATTTGGCTACTCGAAACATAAATTGCACTTCAATAACTCACAATACCAAAACAATAAAGAATGTGTCAATTCGGCTACTCGAAACATAAATTGCATATTCCAAAAATGCAGCATCAAAAGCAAATTTGAGAAAACCAAAGAAATGCAAAGAAATGCAACATCAGAAACAAAAAAACAAACGTTTCTGAACAATTGTTTCATACTGGATGTAAAACAATTAGAAAACATCTAAGACAAAATGTCAAATGAAAAACATAAGCAGCAAAACAACCCAGAGCTACGCTATGAATACTATGAAACGCTGAAACAGTAGAAACATACACTGAAACGCAAGAAATTGAATTAAACCAATAAGACACTTGATGAAATTGAATGTGAAATTGACCAAAATCAATTCTGGGACATGTGAAACAATTTAAGCAGGACAAAGCCACAAGAATTACCCATACAAGATGAAGGAATTTGGAAAACTTATTTGATAAGCTATACAAAAACATCAAACAAAAATACTTTTAACATACCCAATTAGAAATTCAAGAAAATTTTAACATCCTTGAATTAGTCATTAACAACAACAAAAATAAATTTGATTAGCAAATAACCCAACAAGAACTACATGAAAAGCTAAAATCTATAAAACCAAAGAATGCTTGTGGTCTAGATAACATGCTGAAAAACAGCACACCTGAGTTGCAAAATGCTGTGCTTAAATTGTTCAACATGTTACTAACGTCTGGCTGCTTTCCTGATGTCTGGAACCAGGGGCTCATCTCCCCTATCCACAAAAGTGGAGACCAATCAGACCCCAAAAATTACAGGGGAATACGCGTAAACAGCAACTTGGGAAAGGTTTTCTGTAGCATTTTGAATTCAAGAATTCAAACCTTACTTCAAGAAAATAAAATAAGTAAATGTCAAATTGGCTTTCTCCACAACCATCGCACTACTGACCATATATACACCTTACACACACTAATTAATAAACACGTCCACCAATAAAAAGAGGGCAAAATCTTTGCTTTCTTTATTGACTTTAAAAAAGCCTTCGATTCTATTTGGTATGAAGGGCTGTTCTTCAAAATTCTCCAAAGTGGGCTTGGTGGTAAGGAGTATGACTTAATAAAATGTATGTACACAGAAAACAAGTGTGCAGTAAAAAATCTAAAACCAAAGAACATAATTATTTCCGCAATGTCGAGGTGTGAGACAAGGCTGCAGTTTGAGTCCAAACCTTTTCAAAATGTTTATAAATGAATTAGCAGACATGTTGGACCATTCTGCAGCCCCAGGACTCACACTGTTTGACACAGAGGTAAAATATCTGCTATATGCTGATGATTTGGTTATTCTATCACCAACCAAAGAAGGTCTTCAACAGAGCCTTAACTTTCTAGAGAAATATTGCCATAATTGGGCCCTAGCAGTACATTTCAAAAAAACGGAAATCATGATTTTCCAGAAAAAAAAACAGAAGTCAGAAACACAAATATAATTTCACTCAAAATGACTCATACTGTCACAGAGAGAGAGAGAGAGAGAAAGAGAGAGAGAGAGAGAGAGAGAGAGAGAGAGAGAGAGAGAGAGAGAGAGAGAGAGAGAGAGAGAGAGAGAGAGAGAGAGAGAGAGAGAGAGAGAGAGAGAGAGAGAGAGAAAAAAATAAAAAAATAAAATGGTGAGGGCACAAGAACAGTCTGCAGCACCTGGCCTCACCCTACAAGATTCTGAAGTAAAATGTCCCCAACCAAGGAGGGTTTACAGCAGAACCTAGATCTTCTGCACAGATTCTGTCAGACCTGGGCCCTGACAGTAAATCTCAGTAAGACAAAAATAATGGTGTTCCAAAAAAGGTCCAGTTACCAGGACTACAAATACAAATTCCATCTAGACACCGTTGCCCTAGAGCACACAAAAAACGGTACATACCTCGGCCTAAACATCAGCGCCACAGGTAACTTCCACAAAGCTGTGAACGATCTGAGAGACAAGGCAAGAAGGGCCTTCTATGCCATCAAAAGGAACATAAAATTTGACATACCAATTAGGATCTGGCTAAAAATACTTGAATCAGTTATAGAACCCATTGCCCTTTATGGTTGTGAGGTCTGGGGTCCGCTCACCAACCAAGAATTCACAAAATGGGATAAACACCAAATTGAGACTCTGCATGCAGAATTCTGCAAAAATATCCTCTGTGTACAACGAAAAACACCAAACAATGCATGCAGAGCAGAATTAGGCCAATACCCGCTAATTATCAAAATCCAGAAAAGAGCCGTTAAATTCTATAACCACTTAAAAGTAAGCGATTCCCAATTACAAAGACATCACCTATAGAGAGATGAAATTGGAGAAGAGTCCCCTAAGCAAGCTGGTCCTGGGGCTCTGTTCACAAACACAAACAGACCCCACACAGCCCCAGGACAGCAACACAATTAGACCCAACCAAATCATGAGAAAACAAAAAGAGAATTACTTGACACATTGGAAAGAACAAACAAAGAAACAGAGCAAACTAGAATGCTATTTGGCCCTAAACAGAGAGTACACAGTGGCAGAATACCTGACCACTGTGACTGACCCAAACTTAAGGAACGCTTTGACTATGTACAGACTCAGTGAGCATAGCCTTGCTATTGAGAAAGGCCGCCGTAGGCAGACCCGGCTCTCAAGAGAAGACAGGCTATGTGCACACTGCCCACAAAATGAGGTGGAAACTGAGCTGCACTTCCTAATCTCCTGCCAAATGTATGACCATATTAGATTCAAATATTTCCCTCAGATTACGCAGATCCACAAATAATTAGAAAACAAACCCCATTTTAATAAACTCCCTTATCTACTGGGTGAAAAACCACAGTGTGCCATCACAGCAGCAAGATATGTGACCTGTTGCCACAAGAAAAGGGCAACCAGTGAAGAACAAACACAATTGTAAATACAACCAGTATTTATGTTTATTTATTTTCCCATTTGTACTTTACCTATTTGCACATCATTATAACACTGTATATAGACATAGTATGACATTTGAAATGTCTTCTGAGTGTAATGTTTACTGTTCATATTTATTGTTTATTTCACTTTTGTTTACTATCTACTTCACTTGCTTTGGCAATGTTAACACACGTTTCCCATGCCAATAAAGCCCTTAAATTGAAATTGAGAGAGAGATGGAGAGAGAGAGAGAGAGAGAGAGAGAGAGAGAGAGAGAGAGAGAGAGAGAGAGAGAGAGAGAGAGAGAGAGAGAGAGAGAGAGAGAGAGAGAGAGAGAGAGAGAGAGAGAGAGAGTGAGAGATGGAGAGAGAGAGAGAGAGAGAGAGAGAGAGAGAGAGAGAGAGAGAGAGAGAGAGAGTGGAGAGAGAGAGAGAGAGAGAGAGAGAGAGAGAGAGAGAGAGAGAGAATGAGAGAGAATGAGAGATGGAGAGAGAGAGAGAGAGAGAGAGAGAGAGAGAGAGAGAGAGAGAGAGAGAGAGAGAGAGAGAGAGAGAGAGAGAGAGAGAGATTGTGTGTATCAGAATGTCAAGAAGCTGGCAGACTCCTGCTGTATATTTGTGACGCTCCAGCACTTGTTGAGCAATTTTTTTAACCAATGTATCTTTTTTCCTTCTTCCAGCAAACAACGCCAGGGTTGTGGGTTCTTCCCACGGGGGCCAGTATGAAAAAAAAATATATATATATATATATATATATATATATATATATATATATATATATATATATATATATATATATATATATAAAATGTATGCACTCACTAACTGTAAGTCGCTCTGGATAAGAGCGTCTGCTAAATGACTAAAATGTAAAAATGTCTTCCAAGAACTACAACTAACCATACAGTCACCAGTCTTCAAAGGTGAAAATAATTCAATATTCTTTGTGGAATGTCTTTCTTTCATATTTGAGTAAGACCTGACATCAAAAACTATTAAGAGTGAAAGGGCAATTCTCGCATGACCATTTCTCAGAGACCCAGTTAGGTAAAAAGGTCATCCAGGGGCTCCAGTCAGTTTTATTAATCAACAACCTGAAGGAGGGCTGTCTCTTCTTCCCTGGTGAATCCCAAAGCTATCATCCTCTCCTCCTCTCAACCTCACCTCTCTCCTCCATTCCTCTCATCTCCTCCATTCCTCCCCTCTCATCCCCTCTCCTCCCCTCTCCTCCTCTCCTCTCTCCTCCATCTCTCCTCTCCTCCATTCCTCACCTCTCCTCCTCCCCTCTCACCTCCCCTCGCATTTCCTCTCCTCTCCTCTCCTCCATTCCTCACCTCTCCTCCTCACTTCTCCTCCGTTCTTCTCCTCTCCTCCATTCCTCACCTCTCCTCCTCACCTCTCCTCCTTTCCTCTCCTCTCCTCCATTCCTCAGCTCTCCTCCTCACCTGTCCTCCATTCCTCTCCTCTCCCCAAATTCCTCCCAGCGCTGCGCTGCTCAAAGCTTTTCATTTGTAACCCCTGGAAACCGCTCTGCATTCTTTAAACTCATTTTCCTTCAAGAACAGGAGGAGGAGCAGAAAAGGCCCTTCCATGAGTGGTTTATAACAGGAGGAGGAGCAGAAAATACCCTTCCATTACATTTACATTTACATTTACATCATTTAGCAGACGCTCTTATCCAGAGCGACTTACAAATTGGTTCATTCAACTTATGATATCCAGTGGGACAACCACCATGAGAGGTTTATAACAGGAGGAGGAGCAGAAAAGGCCCTTCCATGAGAGGTTTATAACAGGAGGAGGAGCAGAAAAGACCCTTCCATGAGAGGTTTATAACAGGAGGAGGAGCAGAAAAGACCCTTCCATGAGAGGTTTATAACAGGAGGAGGAGAAACAGATGGTTGACCACTAGGCTGTTTGTGTCATCACACACTCTGCTGAAAGAATGGTCCTGGATCAGTCACTAGCATCTCCTTCAAACCTCTGATTTACACACACTCTGCTGAAAGAATGGTCCTGGATCAGTCACTAGCATCTCCTTCAAACCTCTGATTTAAAACACTCTGCTCAAAGAATGGTCCTGGATCAGTCACTAGCATCTCCTTCAAACCTCTGATTTACACACACTCTGCTGAAAGAATGGTCCTGGATCAGTCACCAGCATCTCCTTCAAACCTCTGATTCACAAATCATACAAATCAATAGCTTGTGTATGTTAACAAACCTTATTTCTGCCTTTGAGAGATACAGATTGAGAGAGAGACATATATATATACAGTTGTGATCAAACATTTTGAGAATGACACAAATACGAAATTTTCACGAAGTCTGCTGCCTCAGTTTTAATCATGGCAATTTGCATATACTCCAGAATGTCATGAGGAGTGATCAGATGAATTGCAATTAATTGCAAAGTACATCTTTGCCATGAAAATGAACTTAATCCCAAAATAACATTTCCACTGCATTTCAGCCCTGCCACAAAAGGACCAGCTGCCATCATGTCAGTGATTCTCTCATTAACACAGGTGAGAGTGTTGACGAGCACAAGGCTGGATATCACTCTGTCATGCTGATTGAGTTAAAATAACAGACTGGAAGCTTTAAAAGAAGGGTAGAGCTTGAAATCATTGTTCTTCCTCTGTTAACCATGGTTACCTGCAAGGAAACACGTGCCGTCATCATTGCTTTGCACAAAAAGGGCTTCACAGGCAAGGATAATGCTGCTAGTAAGATTGCACCTAAATCAACCATTTATCGGATCATCAAGAACTTCAAGGAGAGAGGTTCAATTGTTGTGAAGAAGGTGTCCGGGCGCCCAAGAAAGTCCAGCAAGCGCCAGGACCGTCTCCTAAAGTTGATACAGCTGCGGGATCGGGGCACCACCAGTGCAGAGCTTGCTCAGGAATGGCAGCAGGCAGGTGTGAGTGCATCTCCACGCACAGTCAGGCGAATACTTTTGAAGGATGGCCTGGTGTCAAGAAGGGCAGCAAATAAGCCACTTCTCTCCAGGGAAAACATCAGGGACAGACTGATATTCTGCAAAAGGTACAGGGATTGGACTGCTGAGGACTGGGGTCATTTTCTCAGATGATTCCCCTTTCCGATTGTTTGGGGCATCCGGAAAACACCTTGTCCGGAGAAGACAAGGTAAGCTGTACCATCAGTCCTGTGTCATGCCAACAGTAAAGCATCCTGAGACCATTCATGTGTGGGGTTGCTTCTCAGCCAAGGGAGTGGGCTCACTCACAATTTTGCCTAAGAACACAGCCATGAATAAAGAATGGTACCAACACATCCTCCGAGAGCAACTTCTCCCAACCATCCAAGAACAGTTTGGTGATGACCAATGCTTTTTCCAGCATGATGGAGCACCTTGCCATAAGGCAAAAGTGATAACTAAGTGGCTTGGGGAACAAAACATCGACATTTTGGGTCCATGGCCAGGAAACTCCCCAGACCTTAATCCCATTGAGAACTTGTGGTCGATCCTCAAGAGGCGGGTGGACAAACAAAAACCCACAAATTCTAACAAACTCCATGCATTGATTATCCAAGAATGAGAGATACACAGAGATAGAGAGAGAGAGAGAGAGAGAGAGAGAGAGAGAGAGAGAGAGAGAGAGAGAGAGAGAGAGAGAGAGAGAGAGAGAGAGAGAGAGAGAGAGAGAGAGAGAGAGAGAGAGGGAGAGAGAGAGAGAGAGAGGGAGAGAGAGAGCTCCAGGCTGTCTCTGTAATACCTGTGTCTACATAAAGCTTCTTTACATATGTTTGTAAACATTTCCCTTACCTCACAAAACTACAGTGAAGATAATCTGCTAATGTGATTATTGTTCAATTACGGAAGCTCATTGGTGTATAAATCCCATAAGACTTCGCATTCATATTTACAGTAGCAAAAATGATCTCATTGTGATAGTTGTTGGTGGTGGGAGGGTTTACCATAAAATATGTAATGGAGCATGTAATTCTACCTTGATAAAACTACTGTCTAGGGACAGAAGTAGGAGAGGAGGGGGCGGGGAGGGGGAAGGGGGGGGGTACTGAAATGAGGGGTATGTGTTTAATCTTTCCAATCCCTATTTATCTGAGGAGAGTGAATGCTTTGCAAGAAAGCTGCTTCTAACGGCTGTCTGAAGTCATCAAAGTGATGAGAGTCAATTGACGTGCTCTTTTATGTCCTGTGAAGGGGTTATTTATGTTTTAGAAAATTCAATAGCTTTGTGTCTTTACATTCCTGTGTCATTTCGGAAGGTCTTTGTACGCTTGGTCATTTACCATTCTCCTGTCATAGAGGACCAATCCTTCTAGCTTTATCGTTCTCCTGTCATAGAGGACCAATCCCTAGCCGTATCGTTCTCCTGTCATAGAGGACCAATCCCTAGCCGTATCGTTCTCCTGTCATAGAGGACCAATCCCTAGCCGTATCGTTCTCCTGTCATAGAGGACCAATCCCTAGCCGTATCGTTCTCCTGTCATAGAGGACCAATCCCTAGCCGTATCGTTCTCCTGTCATAGAGGACCAATCCCTAGCCGTATCGTTCTCCTGTCATAGAGGACCAATCCCTAGCCGCATCGTTCTCCTGTCATAGAGGACCAATCCCTAGTTTTATATTTCTTTTGTCACTGACCTACACTCAATACCCCCTAATGTCAAAGTGGGATTGTGTTTTTTTTCATACATTTTTCACAAATTCATTACAAATGAAAAGCTGAAATGTCTTGAGTCAATAAATATTCAACCACTTATGTATGGCAAGCTTAAATACGTTCAGGAGTAAAAATGTTATTAACAAGTCATATAATCTGTTGCATGGACTCACTCTGTGTGCAATAACAGTCTTTATTAAATGACTAACTCATCTCTGTACCCAACACATACAATTATCTGAAAAGTCCATCAGTCGAGCAGTGAATTTCAAACACAGATTCAACCACAAAGACCAGGGAGGTTTTCTAATGCCTCGGAAAAAGGGCACCTATTGGTAGACGGGTAAAAAAATAATAATAATTGAATACCCCTTTGAGCATGTTGAAGTTATTAATTTGCGTTTGGATGGTGTATCAATACCCACAGTCACTACAAAGATACAGTACAGGATACTCAGTTGCAGGCATCCTTCCTAACTCAGTTGTCGGAGAGGAAGGAAACTCAGGGATTTGACCTTGAGGCCAATGGTGACATTTAAACAGTTACAGAGTTTAATGGCTGTGATAGGAGAAAACTGAGATTGGATCAACAACATTGTAGTTACTCCACAATACTAACCTAAATGACAGAGTGAAAAGAAGGAAGCCTGTATAGAATAAAATATTCCAAAACATGCATCCTGTTTGCAACAAGTCACTAAAGTAATGAATGTGGCAAAGCAATTAGATTTTGTCCTGAATACAAGGTGTTACTCTATGTTTGGGGCAAATCCAATACAACACATTACTGAGTACTGCTCTCCATATTGTCAAGCATAGTGGTGGATGCATCATGTTATGGTTATGCTTGTAATCTTTAAGGATTTAGGAGTTTTTCAGGAAAAAAAGTAACGGAATGGAGCTAAGCACAGGAAAAATCCTAGAGGAAAACCTGGTTCAGTCTGCTTTCCACCAGACACTGGGAGATGAATTCACCTTTCAGCAGGACAATAACCTGAAACACAAGGCCAAATCTGTACTGGAGTTGCTTACCAAGAAGACAGTGAATGTTCCTGAGTGGCGAGTTTTGACTTCAGTCGGCTTGGAAATCTATGTAAGGCCTGAACATGGTTGTCTAGTAATGACCAACAACCAATTTGACCGAGTTTGAAGAACTTTGAAAATAATAAAGGGCAAATATTGCAGAATCCAGAGGTGGAAATCTCTTAGAGACTTACCCAGAAAGACCCGTAGCTGTAATCGCTGCCAAAGGTGATTCTAACATGCATTGACTCAGGGGTGTGAATACTTATATCAATTAGATATTTCTTTATTGAATTTTCAATACATTTGCATACATTCCTAAAAACATTTTTTCACTTTGTCATTATGGGGTATTGTGTGTAGAAGGGTGAGAGATTTTTTTTTTTTTTATTTCATTTTAAATTCAGGCTGGAACACAACAAAATGTGGAATAAGTCAAGGGGTATGAATACTTTCTGAAGGCTCTGCATCCATCAGCAAAGTCAGTAAGAAAATAAAAGTGAGTGTTAGTGCAAGAAAGGTTGACAACAGGTTAGCAACTCCTCAATACTGAATACGTGGAGTGTCTTTATGAGGTCATCTCTAATGGACAGACGGAGCCTTTATGATGATGAATGACAGCTCAGCTCTGGCTCCACTGCCACTGAAAAGACATCCGCTCCCCTGCCTTCCTCGCCAGTCATTGCTATGTGGTTGCTATGGCGTAGGTGAGGGGTAAGTGGCTTTACCGTACAAAGCTGACGCCTGCCACCGACGTCAAGCGTGTTGTCACCGGCGACTCTCTAAAGTGGCGAATCGGCGTGTTTAGGAGAGATGAAAGTTGTAGAGGAGGAAGAGAGGAGCGAGAGAGAGAGAGAGAGAGAGAGAGAGAGAGAGAGAGAGAGAGAGAGAGAGAGAGAGAGAGAGAGAGAGAGAGAGAGAGAGAGAGAGAGAGAGAGAGAGAGAGCAGAGAGAGAGAGAGAGAGAGAGAGAGAGAGAGAGAGAGACAGAGAGAGAGAGAGAGAGAGAGACAGAGAGAGAGAGAGAGAGAGAGAGAGAGAGAGAGAGAGAGAGACAGAGACAGAGAGAGAGAGCAGAGAGAGAGAGAGAGAGAGAGAGAGAGAGAGAGAGAGAGAGAGAGAGAGAGAGAGAGAGAGAGAGAGAGAGAGAGAGAGAGAGAGAGGGGGGAGAGAGAGAGAGAGAGAGAGAGAGAGGAGGAGAAGAATTACAGGGGGATAGAAGGCTTGAAAGTGAAATGAGGTTCCAGAATGCTGCTTACACCAGAACACAGGAATATTGCCTAGTCAGTCAAATCCTCTCTATCTGACAACTCTGGTGGAGGGGAGGATGATGCCCCCCCGTACTCCCCCTGTACCCCGAACTCCCCCTGTGTCCCCCTCCACCTCCCCTGCCCACATCCCACCCCCCCGTGGCTCAGCCCTGAGGGAACCCCCCCCAAGTGAGACTCAGTGATTCTCTGGCTCCTCTTGACAGACATCCTCAACATTACCAGCCCCCGCCGTCCAACAGGGACACTCTACCCTCAATTAAAAGTGCTACGGTGAAGATGCAGATTGTGCATTTCTTTAACAATGCAGGGTGTTAAACTGAAGGTGATCTTAATAGGATTGTCTGCGCTCGGGAACCAGAGATTATGGGCTTGCTAGCTATCCAAACAGGAAAGGGTGTTTTAATCTGGCCTGGATTAGACAAACCAGACGAAGTGGGAAGTGACAAGGAATCAAATGATTAAAACGCTGCCAT
The DNA here is from genome assembly GCF_020615455.1 of Coregonus clupeaformis. Lineage (NCBI taxonomy): Eukaryota > Metazoa > Chordata > Actinopteri > Salmoniformes > Salmonidae > Coregonus > Coregonus clupeaformis. Next base: position 5,249 of record NW_025537225.1, on the reverse strand, counting down.
TTTTGCCAACCTTTTACATGTTTAATACATGAGGTGGCATGTTACTGGGTCGGCCAAACATAGTGTTGCAACAACACTTCATAGTTGCAGTTTATTTCGTGAAATTATATAAATGGTTGTAATGTTGGAAAGAGTAGGTCCTATCCAGGTTGTACTTGTGGTATGTGGATAATAATATAATATTATAATATAATATATAATATAATAATTACAACAATCATTAATTTATGTAGGGCCAGTATATACACAGTGGTTGTAATTTAGCCTGTGTTGGAAAGACAAGGTTTGATTGGTTGTAATTTAGCCTGTGTTGGAAAGACAATGTTTGATTGGTTGTAATTAAGCCTTTGCAGGAAAGACAACGTTTGATTGGTTGTAATTTAGCCTGTGTTGGAAAGACAATGTTTGATTGGTTGTAATTTAGCCTTTGCAGGAAAGACAACGTTTGATTGGTTGTAATTTAGCCTGTGTTGGAAAGACAATGTTTGATTGGTTGTAATTTAGCCTGTGTTGGAAAGACAAGGTTTGATTGGTTGTAATTTAGCCTGTGTTGGAAAGACACGGTTTGATTGGTTGTAATTTAGCCTGTGTTGGAAAGACAAGGTTTGATTTAAGGTACAGTATGTGTAGACTACACAGGCCATACATGGATTTAGGACCACTCCCACATCAACAAGCTGCTAATAACTAAAGGAAACGTTAAGACAGCATCAGGATGTGTTCTGTTAAATGTGGCATCTCTCTGTAATCAAATCTCCAGACATCCCCTGATGACAGGTAATCAAGAGAAGCCGTTTGGACAGACCCAACTAACTATATTAAAGCCTCTATAAAACATGCATGATATTATATTAATGATGTTTCTATTAAGCATAGCATCTCTTTTACAAATGATCCACCGCACCAGTGTTTATTTGTTATGTTGGTGAGCTACTATAGATTGTTGCCCGGAGCGCTAAATAATTATGATTTGGGTGCCAAGAGGAAGGGGGGAGACTGATGGAGAGGGAGAGGGGAGAGGGAGAGGGCAGAGGGAGAGGGGAGACTGATGGAGAGGGAGCGGGGAGAGGGAGAGGGAGAGGGGAGACTGATGGAGAGGGAGAGGGGAGAGGGAGAGGGAGAGGGAGAGGGGAGAGGGAGAGGGAGAGGGAGAGGGAGAGGGAGAGGGAGAGGGAGGGGAGAGGGAGAGGGGAGGGGAGAGGGAGAGGGAGAGGGAGAGGGAGAGGGAGAGGGAGGACGAGTGGAGAGGGAGAGGGAGAGGGAGAGGGAGAGGGAGGGGAGGGAGAGGGAGAGGGAGAGGAGAGGGAGAGGGAGAGGGAGAGGGAGAGGGAGAGGGAGAGGGAGAGGGAGGGGGAGAGGGAGAGGGAGAGGGGAGACTGATGGAGAGGAGGGAGAGGGGAGAGGGAGAGGGAGAGGGAGAGGGAGAGGAGAGGGAGAGGAGAGGGGGAGAGGGAGAGGGAGTGAGGAGAGGGAGAGGGAGAGGGAGAGGAGAGGGAGAGGGAGAGGGGGGGAGAGGGAGAGGGAGAGGAGAGGGAGAGGGAGAGGGAGAGGGAGACTGATGGAGAGGGAGAGGGGAGAGGGAGAGGGAGGGGGGAAGGGAGAGGGAGAGGGAGAGGAGAGGGAGAGGGAGAGGGAGAGGGAGAGGGAGAGGAGAGGGAGAGGGGGAGAGGGAGAGAGAGGGAGACTGAGGAGAGGAGAGGGAGAGGGAGAGGGGAGACTAATGGAGAGAGAGAGGGGAGACTGAAGGAGAGAGGGAGAGGGAGAGGGAGAGGGAGAGGGAGAGAGAGGAGAGGGAGAGGGAGAAAAGGGGAGAGGGAGAGGGAGAGGGAGAGGGAGAGGGAGAGGGAGAGGGGAGAGGGAGAGGGAGCGGAGGGGGAGAGGGAGAGGGACAGAAGGGGAGACTGATGGAGAGGGAGAGGGGGAGGCTGATGGAGAGGGAGAGGAGAGACTGATGGAGAGGGGGTGGGGGGCTGTTAAATTTTTTTTAGCATAAAGAGATGAGATAAATTAATTTGTATTGAAATTCGGTCGCTTTTGCACGACAGCTGTTTCTGCCTCATTCAGAGGTTCGTTGAGACGAGGGAGAGGAGAGCGTTGTGAGGGAGGCAGACAAAGGAAGCCATCATCTACAGAGAGTAGTGTGTGTTTCTACTGGGGCGCCACAGAGGGGGAGAGGGTGCACCTGACACATCAACAAAACCCTGGTCCTCCTCTAAGGGACTACTGGATCACCTGAGGGTTCAATGAACACCTGATCCAGGACAACAGTGTGTTAGCAGGGAGTTTCAGTTAAAAAGACCTGACCCAGGACAACATGTTTTTAGATCTCTTCAACCTAAAAGACCTCTGGCCTGGCTTTTAGTAAATTATCTATTGTTTTAGGTACTTTGAGAGAGAGGGAGTGTGTGTGTGTGTGTGTGTGTGTGTGTGTGTGTGTGTGTGTGTGTGTGTGTGTGTGTGTGTGTGTGTGTGTGTGTGTGTGTGTGTGTTGTGGCAGGTGTTGTAGTATGAAGGCGCAGCGTGCGTGTGTGTGTGTGTATGTGTGTGTGTACGCGGCGTGTGTAGTGGCAAGGCAGGTGGCGTGCAAAGGTGGTGTGTGTGTGTGTGTGTGTGTGTGTGTGTGTGCGTGGGTGTAAGTGACTACGTGGTGTGCGCAGCGTGTGTGTGTTTACCTGATGGAGTTGTGGAGCTTTACTTAACAGAGGCTCTTTTTTCCTTCTACACAGGAAGAGTCCCTTTTGATGTGAGTGTCATACCACTGTACCATAAATCTTAAGTTTTCCAAATAGCAGTTTCATTTCAAGCCACTGAATCCTTTACATCTACCCAAGCTATATCTAAGAAGACATTCCTATTGTATTGGTTACTCTACAGATTTGTTCTTCAGTGTCTCTGAGTAGACTCCAGGAGACAGGTGTCCCAGAAGTGCTACTGCTACCCCTGACATATCTACTCTTTAATCATGGCTGTGACTTGTCCTCTCCTCTCAGCCCTAACACCTAATCACATGCTGTGATGTAAGCTCGGTGGCTCCATTCCACGCAAGATTTCTGTTTACCGGACGGTCCCAGGTGTTACGGTAGTTTTTGACGAGGTTCCCTGTGACTCCGGCTGGAGAAGGCCCATCTCCTCTCCCCTCAGCATCAAACTTAACCTTTCTCAACTTTACCATTACATGAAGTAAGTTAGAAGAGACAGTGGAGCTGTCCCCTGCCTCAAAGCTCTGCTCAGCCTGATAGGAAGCACCCGGGGAGCTGTACTGGTCCTGCTCCCGGCTGTCCCCGCTGGGTCCACACGCGCACGGTGACGCCGACGCTGCCCTGACGCATGTGCTGTGTGTGTGTGTGTGTGTGTGTGTGTGTGTGTGTGTGTGTGTGTGTGTGTGTGTGTGTGTGTGTGGACAGCCTTATGGAGTACTAGAGGTAGTGTGCAGACACCAAAGGTTAACTTAGTGTTGGAGGGAGAGCAGTCTGTTAATACTGCTGAAATATCAATCTGCTCTCATCGCACTACATGAAACATCACCCTGGCTTACCGTACACTGAAACATCAACCTTTCATTGTCCTACTGAAATATCAATTACCTCTCTACGTATTACGAAATATAATACTTTCAACCTGTCATTCTGACTGAAATATCAACTTAAGCCTTTTATCACACTACTGAAATATCAACCCTGTTCTATCGTTTCCAATGAAACATCAACCTGCTTTCCATACATCAACCTGTTTTTATTATCCACTGAAACATCAACTGTTTACTATATTATGGAAATATCAATCCTGTTCTCGCTATTCTAATGAACTCAACCTGTTCTATATACTACATCAACTCTGTTTGTTGTGACTCACTGAAACATCAACTTGCTTCTTACCATACTGCAATCAACTCGCTCTCAACGCCCCTGAAGAAACCAACCTGCTTTCTGCGCACCACTGAAATATCAACCTGTTCTTTATCGGACTACTGAAATATCAACTTGTTCTCATCCACTGGAACATATCACACCTGCTTTCATCATCTTACTGAAACACAACCTAGCCCTCACTCATCTCTGCTGAAACATCACCCTGTTCTTTCACCGTACTTGTTTGAAATATTCAACCTGCTTCATTGTCCTACTGAAATACCAACCTGCTTCATTATGCACGAATCAATCTGCTTCACTGCGCCCTACTGGAACACAAACCTGCTTTACCATACTACTCAACCTAGCCCCATCATTCTACTGAAACACTCAACTTGCGTTTTTATCAGCAGCTACTGAAAACTCAACTCAAGCTTTCACCGGTTCCACTGAACTATCAGCTTGTCAACATCAGCCCCCTATTGAACATCACCCTGTTCTCATCATAACTATTGAAACATCAACCTGCTTCCCTCGAAATATCAACCTGCTCTCTATCGAGACCACTGAAATATCAACCCTGCTCATCGCCCACTGAAACATTCAACCCTGTTCTCATTACGTGACCACTGAAATATCAATCTGCTCTTTATCGTACTGCTGAAACATCAACTTTAATCATACGTACTGAAACATCAATCCTGTTTTTATGCCCTACTGAAATATCAACCTGTTTCACTATCCCTGAAACAAACCTGTCGTGTACATTGAAACATATCAACCTGCCTCTTACTGCGTCCCCACTGAAACATCAACCGCTCTCTCACTGCACTTACTGAAATATCAACTGTTGTTTTACGTAGACTGCTGAAATATACACCCTGCTTTACTATAGCTACTGAAATATCAACCTGCTCTCATCGCATACTGAAATCAACCTGTACATCTATATTATGAACATTTTCAATTCCTGCTTACTCATATTGTTTGAAAATCACCCTGCTCGTCGTTATTGCTAGAAGAATAGTCAACTAACCTCTCATTATAATCATTGGAAACATCAACCTGCTTCACTATATTATCTGAAACACCAACCTGCTTCATCATATTAACATGAAATATCAACTCGTTCTCTCATCATCCTACTGAAAACATCAACCTGCTTTTATCATAGCCACTGGAACATCAACCCTGCTTCACCATATTACTGAAACATCAACAAGTTTCCATCGTTCTATAATCATCTGTCACTATATTGAAACATATCAACCTGCTTTCATCATATTATGAAGACAACCTGCTTACTATATTACTGAAAGATCAACCCAGCTCTCATTATATTACTGAAACATCAACCTGCTCTCATCATTCTACTGAAACACATCAACCTGCTCTCATCAT
>NW_025537224.1:0-39278 GCF_020615455.1 Coregonus clupeaformis | reverse complement strand
GAGGATAATGGTGAAACTGGAGATGATCCGTACAGAGTTCAGGACTGCTCTGAACCAAGTTATGGAGGCCATAGAGGATAATGGTGAAACTGGAGATGATCCGTACAGAGTTCAGGACTGCTCTAAACCAAGTTATGGAGGCCATAGAGGATAATGGTGAAACTGGAGATGATCCGTACAGAGTTCAGGACTGCTCTGAACCAAGTAATGGAGGCCATAGAGGATAATGATGAAACTGGAGATGATCCGTACAGAGTTCAGGACTGCTCTGAACCAAGTTATGGAGGCCATGAGGATAATGGTGGAACTGGAGATGATCCGTACAGAGTTCAGGACTGCTCTGAACCAAGTTATGGAGGCCATAGAGGATAATGGTGGAACTGGAGATGATCCGTACAGTGTTCAGGACTGCTCTGAACCAAGTTATGGAGGCCATAGAGGATAATGGTGGAACTGGAGATGATCCGTACAGAGTTCAGGACTGCTCAGAACCAAGTTGTGGAGGCCATAGAGGATAATGGTGAAACTGGAGATGATCCGTACAGAGTTCAGGACTGCTCTGAACCAAGTTATGGAGGCCATAGAGGATAATGGTGGAACTGGAGATGATCCGTACATAGTTCAGGACTGCTCTGAACCAAGTTATGGAGGCCATAGTGTCATGAGCCCTCTCACTCCACCGGGTTACCACCTTAATTGGTTTCCACTATCTTCCACTCTGCTCACCTCCCTCTCTCTACTCAGCCTAACTAGCTCCACCTGTCCCTGCTCTGCTCGGCTCTAATTACTCCTGCCAGCTCGCTGCATTACCCACTAACTTCTCCCAGTATTTAAGGCCCTGTCTTTCAGCTCTCCGGTGTCAGATCGTCTGCAAAGCTCACACCCGGAACCTGTTTGCTCGCGCTTCTGGCTCACCCTGGTTTTGTGACTCCGGACCTGCCTGTTTTTTGGATACTCTTCTGCCTCCAGGAGATCCAGACCTGCTTCTGCCATTACGACTCCTGACTACTCTTCAATCCCGTTAACTCTGACCAGCCTTCTGCCTTGCTACTACGTATTTTGGATTTCCCTTGAACTGTACTGCTGCCTGTTTCATTCCGCTCCTGTTGTGTCTGTGTCTCCCCCCAGGACTTCTGGACCACCCACCACCGGCTTCATAGGACGCATTCGCTGCCACTGGGGGGCACAGACCCAGCGCATTGGACGGGATCCCTGTTACCCCCTGGAGCCTTCATTCACTCCCTACTTCCCTTTTCCCTTAAGTTTAATAAACTTTCTGGTGTGACGTAATTGTGGTCCTCTGGTCGTCTGTCTGAATCGTTGACAGTACGATCTGACCATTATGGACTCCAGCGCACACTTTCCCCGACATGGAAACCGATGAGCATGAGCAGCAGTTCCAGCAGCAGCAACAACAACTCGCCACGATCATTCAACTCCTCACCAACCTTACCCCAGCCAGTCTGCCCACCAGCCCAGCCCCGAGTTACCTGCCCGGTCATTGCAGCCGCTGCTCGAACCCAAGATTGGAAACCCCGAGCGGTTCAACGGCGATTCAACCCAGGTCCGGCCATTCCTGACTAGCTGCCGACTTCCAGTTCTCCTTGCAGCCAAGGACCTTCGCCACGGAGGGGGCTAAAGTTGGGTATGCCATCACTCACCTGACGGGCCGAGCTCGAGCTCTGGGGAACAGCAGAGTTCGAACGTCAAACCCCCGCATGTGCAACCTTCGACCTGTTTGCTGAGGAGATGCTGAAGGTGTTTGACCTGGATTCACCCACCGCAGAGGCGTCTCGTGAACTGTTCAGTATTCGACAAGGCAGACGTACAGTCGCAGACCATTCCATCGACTTCCGAACCCTGGCTAGACGAAGTTCTTGGAACACACCATCGTTGGTGGACGCGTTCTTCCATAGTTTGGCTGACTATATCAAGGACGAGTTGGTCTCCCATGAACTGCCTTCCACTCTTGATGAAGCCATCGCACTGACTGTCAGGATCGACAGAAGGATACAGACCCGTCGTCCGTGAGAGGGGGCGCCAAGGTCCACCTACCACCGGCATTCGGAGAGATCCGACTGGGCTCCTGTCATCTACTGCCACTCACCCAGGTCAGCTTGATCAGTCTGAGCCTATGGAGATTGGGCGAGCCTCCCTCACTCCTGCAGAGCGCCAGCGCGCGCTCACCTCAAACCTCTGCCTCTATTGTGGAGGTGATGGACATCGTGTGGTAACCTGCCCTTTAAAGGGCCGAAGCTCACCGGGCGTAGGGGGAGTCGGTTGAGTTCAATGACCATCCAGTCCTCCGACCGCAAACCCCTGCTGCAAGTTCACCTCCGCCTCTCTGACTCAACTCACACCCTGGCTGCTCTGGTGGATTCTGGCGCTCGAAGCCAACATAATGGACATCAAGCTGGCACGCCAACTGGGACTGGAGAACCTCCGTTTTGACACCTCCTATTCCTGCCCGGGCACTGGACGGACACTTACTCGGATCGGTCACTCATGTCCCACGGCCCCGGTCTCGATGGGTCTGTCCGGAAACCATCAAGAAACTATCCAGTTTCACCTGCTCCCCTCTCCAGGCCAACCCCTCATCCTGGGTTACCCATGGCTCCGCCGGCACAACCTCAGCTCGACTGGGTGACCGGGGTGATCAGGGAGTGGGGAGAGGACTGCCACCGAACCTGCCTGCTTGCTGCCGCACTACCCCCTGGCCAGTACCTACTAACTCCGCTCCTGACCTCTCCAATGTCCCAGAATGCTACCATGGTCTCAGAGAGGTGTTTAACAAAGCAAGAGCCACATCTCTGCCCCCTCACCGACCGTACGACTGTGCCACTCCGACCTCCCCTCCCTGGAACAGCTCCTCCAAGGGGTCGTCTTTATTCGTTGTCTGCTCCTGAAAGAAAGTCCATGGAGGACTACATCAATGGCTCTCTGTCCGCAGGATTAATCCGTTCATCTTCATCTCCTGCTGGTGCTGGCTTCTTCTTTGTGGGGAAGAAGGACGGATCTCTTCGCCCCTGCATCGACTACAGGGGACTCAACGACATCACAGTGAAAAACCGTTACCCTCTGCCTCTGCTCACCTCTGCTTTTGAGTTGCTCCAGGGAGCCACTGTTTTACCAAGTTGGATCTCAGAAACGCTTCGCCACCACCTAGTGCGGATCCGGGAGGGGAGATGAATGGAAAACCGCATTCAATACACCAACAGGCCACTACGAGTATCTGGTTATGCCTTTTGGCCTCACCAATGCTCCTGCTGTGTTCCAGGCTCTAGTGAATGATGTACTCATGGGACATGTTAAACAAGTTTGTCTTCGTTTACCTGGATGACATCTTAATTTACTCCAGAAACCTGTCTGAACACACCCGCCATGTCCAGCAAGTCCTTCATCGTCTTCTGGAGAATTCCCTCTCGCCAAGGCAGAGAAATGTGAGTTTCACGTCAAGACAGTGGCCTTCCTGGGGGTACATAGTGGCAGAAGGAAGTATCCAAATGGATCCTGCCAAAGTATCAGCAGTCACTTCATGGCCAGTTCCGGAGAACAGAAAGAAGCTGCAACAGTTTCTGGGGTTTGCTAACTTCTATAGGAAGTTTATCCGGAACTACAGTACCGTTGCCTGCCCCTCTCACTGCTCTAACCAGCACCAAGCAACCCTTCACCTGGACCCCAGCAGCCGACAAAGCCTTCAGTACCCTCAAGGTGAGGTTCACCTCCGCTCCCATCCTCCAGATGCCTGATGTGGACCGACAATTCATTGTGGAGGTGGACGCCCTCGGATGTGGGAGTTGGTGCTGTGATTTCTCAGTGGGCTGCGGAGGATAGGAAGCTCCATCCCTGTGCCTTTTCTCACGTCGGTTGTCCCCCTCTGAGTGCAATTACGACATAGGGGAACCGTGAGCTGCTGGCTGTGAAGCTTGCCTTGGAGGAGTGGCGTCACTGGCTGGAGGGGTCCACGCATTCCATTTCTCGTTTGGACCGATCATAAGAACTTGGAGTACATCCGCACGGCCAAACGGTTGAACTCCAGGCAGTCCCGCTGGGCCCTGTTCTTCACCAGGTTTAATTTCACTCTGTCATACCGGCCTGGATCACGCAACACCAAGCCAGACGCCCTCTCCCGTCAATTCCAGAAGGATGACACTCCCCTCCAAGGACCCTGTGTCGATTCTGCCAAGTCCCTGCATCGTTGCAGCTCTGACCTGGGCTGTTGAGGAACAGGTGCTGGAGGCTCTCCGTAACCAGCCAGGTCCCAGCACTTGCCCAGCTGACCGCCTTTTGTCCCCCGAAGACCTGAGGTCCCAGGTCATTCAGTGGGGACATGACTCCCGCCTAGCTTGTCACCCTGGCTCCACCCGCACTTACAACCTGCTCGCCCAGAGGTTCTGGTGGCCCTCTCTGAGGAAGGATGTCGGGAATTCGTCCCAAGCCTGCCCCATCTGCAACCAACACAAGTCGTCCTGCCAGCCCCCCAGCCGGATTGCTGCAGCCCCTGCCTGTGCCCAGACGTCCCCTGGTCTCACATCGCCCTTGACTTTGTCCACGGGGCTGCCCCCTTCAAGTGGCATGACCGTCATTCTCACCATCGTTGACCGTTTCAGCAAGATGGCACACTTCATTCCCCTCCCCAAGCTCCCAACCGCCAAGGAGACCGCCCAGGTGGTCCTGGAACACGTCTTCCGGATCCACGGGACTGCCAAGGGATGTTGTTTCTGACCGTGGTCCACAATTCTCCCTCCGCTTTTGGAAGGAGTTCTGTCACCTGCTGGGAGCCACAGTCAGTCTGACTTCGGATTCCATCCCCAATCCAATGGGCAGTCAGAGCGGGCTAATCAGGAGCTCGAGAAGGCACTGCGATGCATGACTTCACGCAACCCCCACTCCTGGTCGCAGGCAATTGACATGGGTGGAGTACGCACACAATTCTCTGACCTGCTCTGCCATCGGTATGTCCCCTTTCCAATGTGTTTATGGATACCAGCCTCCTCTATTTGCCAGCCAGGAGGAGGAGGTTACTTGCCCATCTGCACTTGCTTTTGCCCGTCGATGTCGCCGCACCTGGTCACAAGCCCGAGCCACACTCCTCAGGTCCGTTGCCAGCTACACTACCGGGGCCAACCGTCGGAGAATTCCTGCTCCCACCTACCATGTTGGTCAAAGGGGTGTGGTTGTCATCGAAGAACCTGCCACTCAGGGTGGAGTCGAGAAGCTGGCACCTCGGTTCATTGGCCCATTCCCTATCATAAGAGTGATTAGCCCAACTGCTGTCCGGCTCCAACTGCCTAATTCCCTGAGGGTGCACCCCACTTTCCATGTGTCTAAGATTAAGCCCATCCATGAGAGTCCGCTGGTCCCTGCTGCGCCTGGTCCTCCTCCTCCACGGCTCGTCGATGGTGGTCTGGTTTACACCGTCCCGCCTGCTTCGGTCCAGACGGAGGGGTAGGGGTCTCCAGTACCTCATTGACTGGGAGGGCTAGGACCTGAGGAAAGGACCTGGGTGCCAGCTAGTCGGATTGTGGATAGGACTCTCATCACCGCTTTCACCAACGGCATCCTGATCAACCTGCAATCCGTAGGGGCCGCCCCCAGAGGGGTCCCTAACCGTCCGGCCCGCTCGGCTTCCTGTCCTGTGCCTGATCCTGTCTCGGGACCTGTCCCATCTCCTGACCACGGCCCTCCGGCTTCCTCCGAGGATGAGGACGTTCACTCGGACCGTTCGGAGGAGTTCTCAGCCCTCCTCCGGCTCCCCTCCTCCCGCCCGGCGTGGTGTTGCTCTTGGGACTTCTGGGGCCGTCCCTTGGGGGGTTCTGTCATGAGCCCTCTCACTCCACCGGGTTACCACCTTAATTGGTTTCCACTATCTTCCACTCTGCTCACCTCCCTCTCTCTACTCAGCCTAACTAGCTCCACCTGTCCCTGCTCTGCTCGGGCTCTAATTACTCTGCCAGCTGCGCTGCATTACCCACTAACCTCTCCCAGTATTTAAGGCCCTGTCTTTCAGCTCTCCGGTGTCAGATCGTCTGCAAAGCTCACACCCGGAACCTGTTTGCTCGCGCTTCTGGCTCACCCTGGTTTTGTGACCCCGGACCTGCCTGTTTTTTGGATACTCTTCTGCCTCAGGAGATCCAGACCTGCTTCTGCCATTACGACTCCTGACTACTCTTCAATCCCGGTAACTCTGACCAGCCTTCTGCCTTGCTACTACGTATTTTGGATTTCCCTTGAACTGTACTGCTGCCTGGTTTCATTCCGCCCTGTTGTGTCTGTGTCTCCCCCCAGGACTTCTGGACCACCCACCACCGGCTATAGGGACGTGATCGCTGCCACTGGGGGCACAGACCCAGCGCATTGGACGGGATCCCTGTTACCCCTGGAGCCTTCATTCACTCCCTACTTCCCTTTTCCCTTAAGTTTAATAAACTTTCTGGTGTGACGCAATTGTGGTCCTCTGGTCGTCTGTCTGAATCGTGACACATAGAGGATAATGGTGGAACTGGAGATGATCTGTACAGAGTTCAGGACTGCTCTGAACCAAGTTATGGAGGCCATAGAGGATAATGGTGGAACTGGAGATGATCCGTACAGAGTTCAGGACTGCTCTGAACCAAGTTATGGAGGCCATAGAGGCCCGGCAGCCAAAGGAGTCAGAGTCCTTGGGTCAACTTGAAATGCTGCAAAACCCTGCAGAAACAAATGAGGAACTAAAGGATATCTGTGAAACACTTAAAGACTCCCACTATCGAAGGAAATGGTAGGGATGGCCATTTAAAATGTATCTGTTTGTAAAAATGGGAAATCTATATCAAGTATTTTGAAAGCAATTGACAAAATAAGTTAGCTGTTTATCAACAGCCCCTTGAATGCGTCCAGATTTGAGAGAGAATTGCAACCTGCAATATTATTGAATCAAAATATCTTAATGTCAACGAAATGCAGTTGTCATATTGCCATATGCCTATTTAGTGTTTGGATTGATTTCCCCAATTAACACTTAACTTATCTTAAGAAGAAACTATCAGCCCTCTGCCTGTTTACACAAGTTTTAGCCCATGATGTCACACCCTGGCTCTGGGGACTCTTAAATGTTGAGCCAGGGTGTGGATTTTTCTATGTTTAGTTTTCTATGTTTTTTGTTCTAGATCGTTTAGATCTATGTTGGCCAGGTGGTTCCCAATCAGAGGCAGCTGTAGCTCGTTGTCTCTGATTGGGGACCATACTTAGGCAGCCTGTTGGCACCAGTTAGTTTGTGGGATCTTGATCCGTAAAGGTTTGGTGTATGTAACCTCAGGACTTCACGTATCGTTTCGTTTTGTTGTTTTGTTCGTGTGTTGTGTATCAATAAAGATGTACGCTTATCACGCTGCGCCTTGGTTCCACGAGTCATCAGTCAACGTGCGTGACAGAAGATCCCACCTAAAGAGGAACACAGCGTGTCCAGGAACAGACAGCCTGGACTTGGGAGGAGATCCTGGACGGGAAGGGATCCTGGACTTGGGAAGAGATTCAGGCCGGAATGGATCGCCGTCCTTGGGAGGAAACTGTGGAGGCACGCTACAGAGAGGAGCAGTGGCAACACAGAGGGTACCGGCCGAGGAGGAAGCCCGATAGACAGCCCCAAGAAAAATGTTTGGGGGGCTAAAGGGTGGTTGGCGGAGCCTAGAGTTAGAGCAGAGCCAACTCCCCCATACTCAGGCTAGGAAGCGTGAGACTGGGCAGGCTCTGTGTTATGCGGAAGCCACGTACTGTGCCGCGAGTGTTCCGGCACAGTCCTGTACGTCCGGTGCTAGCACCACGCACGTGTCGTGCTAAGATGGGCATGCAGCCAGGACCCGGGTGTGCCGGCTCAATGCTCGTGGCCTCCAGTACGCCTCCCTCGGTCCCGTATATCCTGCGCCAGTGCCACGTGCTGTAGCGCCAGTACGAGTGCACAGCCCTGTACGTCCTGTGCTGATGCCTCACACATATTGTGTGGAAATAGGCATTCAGCCAGGACAGGTTGTGTCAGCTCTCCGCTCCAGACCTCCAGTCCGCCTCCACAGTCCGGCCCGGCCCGTTTCGGCTCCCCGCACCAAGCCAGTGGTGCGTGTTCCCAGTCCAGCCCGGCCTGTTCCTTCTCCCCGCACCAAGCCAGTGGTGCGTGTTCACAGTCCGGCCCGGCCCGTTCCAGCTCCCCGCACCAAGCCAGTGGTGCGTGTTCCCAGTCCTGCCCGGCCTGTTCCTGCTCCCCGCACTCAAGCCAGTGGTGCGTGTTCCCAACCGGTCCGGCCTGTTCTGTCCCTCGCACCAAGCCAGTGGTGCGTGTACGCCAGCCGGTCCGGCCTGTTCCTGTCCCTCGCACCAAGCCAGTGGTGCGCGTCGCCAGCCCGGTCCGGCCTGTTCCTGTCCCTCGCACCAAGCCAGTGGTGCTCGTCAGCCCGGTCCGGCCCATTCCTGCTCCCGCACCAAGCCAGTGGTGCGCGTCGTCAGCCCGGTCCGGCCCATTCCTGCTCCCCGCACCAAGCCTGTGGTGCGCGTTGTCAGCCGTCCGGCCCGTTCCTGCCCCCGCACCAAGCCAGTGGTGCGCGTCGTCAGCCCGGTCCGGCCCGTTCCTGCTCCCCGCGCCAAGCCAGTGGTGCGTGTGTCCACCCGAGTTCAGATCAATCCGGCTCCACCGAGTCCGGTCCAACTCCAGTCAGCGGATCCACTCGAGCCAGAGCAATCCGCTCACCGGTGTCCAGTCCAGCTCCGGCCAGCGGCTCCAGTCCGGAGCCGGTAAGGCTTGGTCCACCGTCGTCGGGTCCAGCTCCAGTCAGCGGGACCTGACCAGGGGCGCAACGGGGAGGTGGAGAAAAGGTGGTGGTCAACCCCGGAGCCTGATCCGCCTCCGAGGCGGAATGCCCACCCGGCCCCTACCCTCTTGTGTTTGTGTGGCGGAGGAGAACTTGGTGAAAGTGTTGTCGTCAGATGAGACCAAAATCTAGCTATTTGGCATCAACTCAACTCACTGTGTTTGGAGGAGGAGGAATGCTGCCTATGACCCCAAGAACACCATCCCCACCGTCAAACATGGAGGTGGAAACATTATGCTTTGGGGGTGTTTTTCTGCTAAGGGGACAGGACAACTTCACCGCATCAAAGGGACGATGGACGGGGCCATGTACCGTAAAATCTTGGGTGAGAACCTCCTTCCCTCAGCCAGGGCATTGAAAATGGGTCGTGGATGGGTATTCCAGCATGACAATGACCCAAAACACACGGCCAAGGCAACAAAGGAGTGGCTCAAGAAGAAGCACATTAAGGTCCTGGATTGGCCTAGCCAGTCTCCAGACCTTAATCCCATAGAAAATCTGTGGAGGAGCTGAAGGTTCGAGTTGCCAAACGTCAGGCTCAAAACCTTAATGACTTGGTAGAAGATCTGCAAAGAGGAGTGGAACAAAATCCCTCCTGAGATGTGTGCAAACCTGGTGGCCAACTACAAGAAACGTCTGACCTCTGTGATTGCCAACAAGGGTTTTGCCACCAAGTACTAAGTCATGTTTTGCAGAGGGGTCAAATACTTTCCCTCATTAAAATGCAAATCAATTTATAACATTTTTGACATGCGTTTTTCTGGATTTTTGTTGTTATTCTGTCTCTCACTGTTCAAATAAACCTACCATTAAAATGATAGACTTATCATGTCCTTGTCAGTGGGCAAATGTACAAAATCAGCAGGGGATCAAATACTTTTTTCCCTCACTGTATGTCAGCGGACACCACAGCTACGTAGAAGGAACGTTTCACAATAACGTTATCATGACTTATTTAGGGACTAAAATAACTTTGGTCACGTCCTGGAACGTAATTTTGTTAGCTGGGAAAACTCACTCTAGGAACGTATTCCAGTTTCTGCCTGCCAGCTGGAATGGAAATCTTTGCCAGTGGGTGTGCGTGTGGAAACTACCTGCTCCTCCCCTCTGAAGCATAGGTTACTGTATCCTACTGACAACGTTACAAGCATGATTCAGAAATTAGGGAGATATGTTTAATTTTAATTTGAGAAGAATGAGGACATTCCATTTATTTTTTCAATGCTAGTTAAGGATACCACGTTTCACATTGGATTTATTAACGACAAAAAGGTAGGACCTGTTTTTACCATTAGCTCTGTTCCAACGTTAAACCAACTCTGTAGTTCTGATAAGCCGACAGTGAAGCAGACAGAGAAGCAGACACTCCATGTAGGAGACTTTATGTAAAACGCATAGGGCGACAGAAAGACAAGTCACACAGCATGATGTTAAAGTAGAAGCAGCCCATTCACTCAGACATAATAACCCCCTACCAATCATAAGAATAGAATACAATGTTTCACACACAAGTTATATGTGCCTATATGTTACAACATGTTGCTTCTCTTGTATTGTCAACATCAATTCCAAATTGTTTGCCTGTCAGCAGATACATGGTTATCAATACTACTAATATATATGAAGGGTGGATATTTTGATCGAGGTATTTCACATGGCCTTGATCCATGTCCTGCCTGGTACTCATGGCTTGTATTGTCACGCTACTTGCAGCAAAACTGTTGAGTCTTTTATTATTTTGCAGATCTTCAAGCAGTGGAGATGAGGATAATGGTGGAACTGGAGATGATCCGTACAGAGTTCAGGGACTGCTCTGAACCAAGTTATGGAGGCCATAGAGGATAATGGTGGAACTGGAGATGATCCGTACAGAGTTCAGGACTGCTCTGAACCAAGTTATGGAGGCCATAGAGGATAATGGTGGAACTGGAGATGATCCGTACAGAGTTCAGGACTGCTCTGAACTAGTTATGGAGGCCATAGAGGATAATGGCCTTTTTACTTCACTTTAATCCAGTTGGTTAATAATGACCAGTTTGTGTTATTTTGACTTCCAGGAGCGGGTCGAGGAAGAGACCGTGGATGAGGATGGAGCAGCAGCACCTGAATAAACCTAACATATTTATTCACTTTTAGCTTTAAGCAGTTTTACAGTTCTTGATTGGAGTGCAGTGTTCATGTTTTTACTGACTTGTTATTTTGTGAGCTTATTGCTGTGATTTTTACGAATTTTTACGAATTTATTGTGATACAGTTTAAGTAAAAAAAGAACTTATTTTCTGGCATTTTGCATATTTTGTCAGTGGACACCTACTGACAGGATACTGTGTATATGTTCAGGGTAGATTAAATGACGTGTCTTAAGGGTCCTCCCGAGTGGCGCAGTGGTCTAAGACACTGCATCGCAGTGCAAGCTGCATTGCTACAGATGCTGGTTCGATACCTGTCTGAGTACTGTGCACCTCTCATAGTCTGTTCTGGACTTGGGGACTGTGAAGAGACCTCTGGTGGTATGTCTTGTAAGGTATGCATGGGTGACCGAGCTGTGCGCCAGTAGCTCAAACAGACAGCTCGGTGCACCCAACATGTCCTCTGTAGCTCAGCTGGTAGAGCACGGCGCTTGTAACGCCAAGGTAGTGGGTTCGATCCCCGGGACCACCCATACACAAAAATGTATGCACGCATGACTGTAAGTCGCTTTGGATAAAAGCGTCTGCTAAATGGCATATTATTATTATATATTATTATGTCAACACCTCCACTTTGAGCCATGAGAGATGCATATTATTAATATTAGTTCTCTGTTTACATCCAAGGGCCAGCCGTGCTGCCCTGTTCTGAGCCAATTGCAATTTTCTTAAGTCCTTTTTTATGGCACCTGACCACACGACTGTACAGTAGTCCAGGTGTAACAAAACTAGGGCCTGTAGGACCTGCCTTGTTGATAGTGTGGTTAAGAAGGTAGAGCAGCGCTTTATTATGGACATATTTTTCACCATCTTAGCTTCTGTTGTATCAATATGCTTTGACCATGACAGTTTACAATCCAGGGTTACTCCAAGCAGTTTAGTCACCTCAACTTGCTCGATTTCCACATTATTTATTACAATATTTAGTTGAGGTTTAGGGTTTAGTGAATGATTTGTCCCTAATACAATGCTTTTAGTTTTAGGAATATTTAGGACTATCTTATTCCTCTTTGTTAAGTGTTGCAGTCATTTCAGTTGCTGTAGTAGCTGATCCCCTTCCGGAGACATTTGAAACCCCACCTCTTTAAGGAATAGCTGGGATAGGATAAAGTAATCCTTCTACCCCCCCTTCCCCCAACCCACCCCGCCCCCCCAAAAAAAACAAAAAACATTGTAAAGTGGTTATCCCACTGGCTATAAGGTGAATGCACCAATTTGTAAGTCGCTCTGGATAAGAGCGTCTGCTAAATGACGCAAATGTAAATGTATAGTGTTGAGTCATCCGCATACATAGACACTTGTATTAGATCTAGGGGTGTAACGATCCATCTACTACATCGATGTATCGATTTATATTCATATGATCCAACTACATCGATCTGTGCTCGGCGAGTTGGTCTTTTGGACAACATATATCGATCTAACATCGTTTTAAAATGTAATAAATCGATTGTATCGATACTAGGAAATAACCCATTGGATTTAAGCACGTCAGACTTTATATGCAGGGGTGCACATAACTGGTACGCAGATACGCAAGCGCGACAAAAATCAGGAATGCGTAATGCCACTTGTGTTACTACGCGCCTTTGCGTACTTGACCGATCTTCTCATCTAACCTTACACATGACATGTTGCTTTTCAACTACTGTCAGGGATGTCCAAAAAGCAACAGACATTAAGAAGCTTCTTTTGCGTTTCGCCACCTACAAAGAAACGCCAACTGGAGCCAGAGCCGAAGAAAATACTTTTTTCGGAAAAGTGGCTTGAAGCTAACGATGAGCGCACTGAAATGTGGTGCAAGATTTGCCGCTCAAATCCACATCTAGCAGACAAAACAGGTGCATTTTATAAAGGCTCAAAGAATTTCAACCATCCTTTATTTGACAAACATGAAAAGAGCAAGGAGCACACGAATGTGGCGCAAGCCATTGCTAAAAGCTACCCGAGAATAAATGTCCAGTCGCAAAGCTGAATGAAGAACAGCGGCAAGCTCTGTTTAATATTTTTCTCTTTCCATAAAGCTAAACATGCACGTCCCATGTCTTCCTATTCTGAGGATGTTCCTTTACTGAATGCTTTTTGATGGATCTGAGGACATCACAAAAACTGAGCAGGAAATAGTTTACATTGTGTCTGTGTCCAGCAACGGAGAGTTTACTTTGGACTTTATTGGACTGATTGAATTGGGTGCTGACCGAACCGCACAGGCCATAACAGACGGACTTGTGAGACTTTTGGTAAGTTTCATAATACCAGATGGTCTGCATGGAGTCATGAAACACTGTTAAAAATATCAAGACTATTGCCAGCCATTAAAATGCAACTGGTTACCAGGTATTTATTTCAGTCACACTGGTTGAATTTTTGGCTAAAAGGTTACTGAATCGATTTCAAGTCACTGAATCGTTTCGGATCGTATCGTTCTAAATGAACCAATATCGTCCTTGAATCGTATCGACAACCACGAATCGTGATACAAATCGAATCGTTGTTAAAACTAATCGTTACACCCCTAATTAGATCTGTTTTCGTAAGCTCAACCAAGTTAACCCAGATGGGATGCTTTATTTTGGAGGCAAGTGCTAGCAACAACATTGACTGGAGATATATTTTGAACAGTGCACATTAATGTTTAAGTAAATTATTTTATATTTTACCAGGTAAGTTGACTGAGAACACATTCTCATTTACAGCAACAACCTGGGAAATAGTTACAGCGGAGAGGATGGGGGATGAATGAGCCGATTGGAAGCTATGGATGATTAGGTGGCCATGATGGTATGAGGGCCTGATTGGGAATTCAGCCAGGACACTGGGGTTAACACCCCTACTCTTACGATAAGTGGCATGGGATCTTTAGTGACCGCAGACAGTCAGGGCACCCGTTTAACGTCCCATCTGAAAGACGGCACACAGGGCAATGTCCCCAATCACTGCCCTGGGGCATTGGGGTGTTCTTTTTTTTGACCAGAGGAAAGAGTGCTTCCTGCTGGCCCTTCAACACCACTTCCAGCAGCAGCTGGTCTCCCATCCAGGGACCGACCAGGACCAACCCTGCTTAGCTTCAGAGGCTAGCTAGCAGTGTGATGAAGGGGAGTATATTGCTGGCAAATATTAATTAGAGCCCATTGAGCATAGGCTATAATATCTCAGACACCCAGAGCATCCACAAGGGATCCCAACCTTTGTCACAGTTGTTAATAAATCGGAATCACAGACCACAATTACTACCAGGTACATGTTATTACATTGTAACTATGTGTCATTACAGTTAACTACAATACTTGTTTACAGTG
Source organism: Coregonus clupeaformis (assembly GCF_020615455.1). Classification (NCBI taxonomy): domain Eukaryota; kingdom Metazoa; phylum Chordata; class Actinopteri; order Salmoniformes; family Salmonidae; genus Coregonus; species Coregonus clupeaformis. The sequence continues at coordinate 24,953 of NW_025537224.1, read as the reverse complement.
TAGTTACACATGTAATTACACTGTAATTAAGGACCCCATAAAAGGAAGTGTTACCGGCATTTCTTCTTTATGTATACGTTGGTGTGCTTTAAAAAAAACCTAGAGCACCCCTGTGGAAATCAAATTAGCATCATAATAACAATCCCCATCAAAATCAGTCTGTTTAAGATAGATGTATTTTTTGCATGGGCTGCGTCTCAATCCACCACATCCTCTGATGTCGGCCTTCCTCATCTGCGGTGGAAGAACTACAGTGTTGTTTGTCAGACCAGGAGCCTTCTGTCTGTAGCGTCCGAGAAGTTTGGCCTACACATCTAAAGGTGAGACTCACCAACAAGTTCATGTCTGTTGTTTCGCTCTAGGACGCCTACAAGTGTCTGAAGGTAGCAGGTACCAGTTTAAACATTTGTGGAAGTAAATATTGAAGTACTGAGTGCCCAAAAAATGTGTTAAATACAGGTAAATATATATATATATATATATATATATATATATATATTTATTTATCTTTCTTAATATAGGACAGAAACTTCAAAACCAACTTCCCTTTGAAAATTATTAGCAATATCATCCCCCATTCACTATCACAAGGGTTAGCAAATGTCAGGGTCAATTCCATTTCAATTCACAAAATAACTCAAATTCCAATTCCACATTCCACAAAAGTATAGAAGAGTATTGGAATTGGATGTCAGAATTACAAAATTCAACCTAGCAATAGACTGGGTAATTTATCAAGATAATTTTTAGATAGATAGAACCTGCTCTTACCATGAGAAACAGATTTCCCAATCTTCTCCTCCTCTTCTTCATCATTAATGTTAACATTCAGCTCCAGTGTTTGACTGCAGTCTTCCAGCTTCACTGATGCCATCTCTAGATCCTGCAGTGCAAACTGGGTCACAATCAGTGTGGAGGGAGGCAGGCTGGGTTTGTCCTCACTGTCAATAGGTTAACTCTGAATAGAATCCCAGTACTAAATAGAAGTCTGAGATCAACTTCCTGGTCCTCCCCTCTGCATGCCACACCCCCTCCCATTGTACTGTATGTATGAACACATTTGGAACAATGGCTGCCTAAAATGCTGTGGTTCTACTAACACAGTAGGAAAGGTTGTGATAGACGTGGGCCATCACAGGTGAGTTCACAGCTCTTACTGATCATAAATGTCAATGACTCACCCTCAAATGGCCCATCAATACCAGAGCTCTACAAGACTATTTACGGTAACGCTTCCTTTTATGGGGTCCTTATTACAGTGTAATTACATGTAACTACACCGTAACAAGACTATTTACATAATCAACTGGACATTACAACAGCCTGAACCTCAATATAGTCCTGGGCATATATTGAACTCTAACAATGGGGGATGGAAAGGGTCTGTTGAAATGAATACTATAGTGGTGTGAGAAAGGTAACCCAAGCTTCCTCTCTGGTTCCATTCCCCAATAGTAAGTGGGTCATTGTTGATTTGTTGTGGTAATGCTGTCCCTGGACTTTGGTACCGTATAAAACACTTTAAAATGACACTACTTTCCCCCCCATTTTATTTCACTGTTATTTAATAAGAAACATACATCCTTTATACTGCAAAACATCTATTTGTATACATTGTAGGAAATAATGGTGGCTAGCAAATTGGCTTGTCCCAATTGTGATGCGTAAAGGTGTAGTGACATGTTTTGACTAGATAATAGACATGTACATTATTTTGAATGCCATGAATTAAACAAAACCATTGTATTTTCTGTATAGATAAACCAAAAAACAAAGGTTGACCAGCACAAATTCATGTAGAATGTTTATTTTTCATTACCAGATCAATTACGTTCATTACAGTTATCCAAATATATTTATCAGTGACAAAAAGAATGAATCTAGTTTTAAAAGACAATTTAATAAACACATGTAGTCGTTTCATAGCCTGTGTATCATCACAGTTATGTAGTAAAAACTAATCCACCCAAAGTAATGGTGAAAACTGATCATCACACCATCTCTATCTGATAGGTGTCTACGAGCTCATTCCCACAGAATACTGCAGAGGGACAACTTGGTGTCAGAGAAAAAACGTACTATATGTTACAAAAAAAACATACCACTCAATATAGTATGATACAGTATGTTATGTTACATTACATTGGCCTATGAATGTAATACCATTTCTAGGATGTATAGTTTGTTACAATTACAATTCGTTCAATATGTTGCCAATTTACGATATGTATGATATTTTACAAATTCCAATTTGTTGTTTTTAACATTAATTTACATGCTAAGTAGTATCATGTTAAGCTAACATGCAAAGTACACTACATATACAAAAGTATGTGGACACCACTTTAAAAATAGTGGATTTGGCTATTTCAGCCACACACGTTGCTGACAGGTGTATAAAATGGAGCACACAGCCATGCAATCTCCATAGACAAACACTGGCAGTAGAATGACCTTACTGAAGAGCTCAGTGACTTTCAATGTGGCATCGTCATAGGTTGCCACTTCTCCAACAAGTCAGTTGGTCCAATTTCCGACCAACCCCCCTCCTTTTGTTTTAGCCTTAAAGGGACATTTCTACATGTTTCAACTCCATGTTTATCATTTCCAGCACCACCCCAACATCGACATATGTGAAAATAGCAGTGACATTCTATATTCCCATCAGCATGAAACGGGATTCATCAGACCAGGCTATGTTTTTCTATTTTTCCAGTGTCTAGTGTTTTCATTCCATAGCCCACTGCAACTGCAGTTTCTTGTTTTCTGCTGAAAGCTAATGGGGATCCATAATAAATACACCACAACTACATCAGTAAGGATCATAGCTTTCACCTGGTCAGTCTATGTCATGGAAAGAGCAGGTGTCCTTAATGTTTTGTACACTCAGTGTTATGTTGTGTCTACTAGCTCATTCCCACAGAAAACTGCAGAGGGAAGCAGTACCACCCAGTCAACCATCAGACTCCATTGTGAGACACCTCACAGAGGATATTCAACCCTAAGGGCAAATCCAAGGTTCTCTCAATATCTATACAGTAGAAGCTAACAAAACACACCAAAACTGACAAGGTGAACACTGATCAGTAAAGTAAAGAGATGCTAACATTCTACAACACTCCCTTTCCTCTGCACAGTTCTCTCACAGTGAGAAACAATAGGATTACAATGTAGTGTTCTATGCTTTCTTCATTTGATCCAATCCACTACCACTTCTTATGTATACGTTGGTTTCTTTTTAAATTGCCCAATCTGTAGAATCTCGTCTCACATTAAGAGCAGGAGTAAGGCTTCTCTCCTGTGTGTGTTCTCTGATGACCTTTTAGCTCAAATTATGTTTTGAAGCACTTTGCACAGTCAGAGCAGGAGTAAGGCTTCTCTCCTTTGTTTACCTTGGTGTCTTTTTAAATGGCCTATTTGAGAGAACATCTTTCCACAGTCAAAGCAGGAGTAAGACTTCTTTCATGTATGTATACATTCATGTTGTTTTAAGTGGCCTAGTCGAGAGAAATTCTTCCCACATTCAGAGCAGGAGTAAGGCTTCTCTCCTGTGTGTATCAGTTGGTGCAATTTTAAGCTTTCCTGTCGAGAGAAATTCTTCCCACAGTCAGAGCAGGAGTAAGGCTTCTCTCCTGTGTGTGTTCTCAGATGAACTTTCAGCCTATATGATGTTTTGAAGCGCTTTACACAGTCAGAGCAGGAGTAAGGCTTCTCTCCTGTATGTATACGTTCATGTTGTTTTAAGCTGCCCAGTTGAGAGAAACTTGCCCCACAGTCAGAGCAGTAGTAAGGCTTCTCTCCTGTATGTATACGTTCATGTTGTTTTAAGCTGCTCAGTTGAGAGAAACTTGCCCCACAGTCAGAGCAGGAGTAAGGCTTCTCTCCTGTGTGTGTTCTCTGATGAACTTTCAGCTCAAATGATGTTTTGAAGCACTTTACACAGTCAGAGCAAGAGTAAGGCTTATCTCCTGTGTGCACACTCTGATGAACTTTTAGCTGAGTTGATGTTGTGAAGCATTTTACACAGTCAGAACAGGAGTAAGGCTTCTCTCCTGTATGTATACGTTCATGTGTTTTTAAGTGGCCCAGTTGAGAGAAACTTGCTCCACAGTCAGAGCAGAAGTAAGGCTTCTCTCCTGTGTGTATCCGTTGGTGTGATTTTAACTTGTCCTGTACAGAGAAACTCTTGCCACAGTCAGAGCAGAAGTAAGGCTTCTCTCCTGTATGTATACGTTCATGTTTTTCTAAGTTGTCCAGTCGAGAGAAACTCTTCCCACAGTCAGAGCAGGAGTAAGACTTCTCTCCTGTGTGCACACTCTGATGAACTTTTAGCTGAGTTGATGTTGTGAAGCATTTTACACAGTCAGAGCAGGAGTAAGGCTTCTCTCCTGTATGTATACGTTCATGTTGTTTTAAGCTGCCCAGTTGAGAGAAACTTGCCCCACAGTCAGAGCAGTAGTAAGGCTTCTCTCCTGTATGTATACGTTCATGTTGTTTTAAGCTGCCCAGTTGAGAGAAACTCTTCCCACAGTCAGAGCAGGAGTAAGGCTTCTCTCCTGTGTGCACACTCTGATGAACTTTTAGCTGAGTTGATGTTGTGAAGCATTTTACACAGTCAGAGCAGGAGTAATTCTTCTCTCCTGTGTGCACTCTCTGATGAACTGTCAGAGCCTTTGATGTTGTGAAATTCTTCCCACAGTCAGTACAGGAATACATATTCTCTCCTGTGTGTACTTGTAGGTGTATTTTTAACTTTGATAGAATTGAGAAACTCTCCTCACAATGTGGGCAGTGGTGAGACCTCTTAGTTCTGTGATCTTCCTGCTGTTGCTCTCTGGATGTAGAGAATGTCTCAACATGGTCTCCTGTGTGAACAACATCAGAAGAACCAGTCAGTTGGTGTGATATACAGTGGGGAGAACAAGTATTTGATACACTGCCGATTTTGCAGGTTTTCCTACTTACAAAGCATGTAGCGTAGGGGTGTAACGATTCGTTTTAACAACGATTCGATTTGTATCACGATTCGTGGTTGTCGATACGATTCAAGGACGATATTGGTTCATTTAGAACGATACGATCCGAAACGATTCAGTGACTTGAAATCGATTCAGTAACCTTTTAGCCAAAAATTCAACCAGTGTGACTGAAATAAATACCTGGATACTGGACAGTGCAGGTGAAGTTTCCTAGATTCCTGTTTCTTGTAAGGACCGCAATGGTGGCTTGATAATTTCTCGCTCGTCGGCTTCTCCTCTGTCGTCCGCCATGCAATGTTTTGTTGTCTTTGCGCCTTTGCGCTGCTGCTGGCGCGAGGCGATGACGTCACGGATAGGCAGACTGAATCGAGTAATGTTTAAAGCCTTTATCATTAAAAGTGCTAAGAAAAAACATCCATATAAAGTCTGACGTGCTTAAATCCAATGGGTTATTTCCTAGTATCGATACAATCGATTTATTACATTTTAAAACGATGTTAGATTGATATATGTTGTCCAAAAGGCCAACTCGCCGAGCACAGATCGATGTAGTTGGATCATAGGAATATAAATCGATACATCGATGTAGTAGATGGATCGTTACACCCCTAATGTAGAGGTCTGTAATTTTTATCATAGGTACACTTCAACAAAAATCCAGAAAATCACATTGTATGATTTTTAAGTAAATAATTAGCATTTTATTGCATGACATAAGTATTTCATCACCTACCAACGAGTAAGAATTCCGGCTCTCACAGACCTGCTAGTTGTTCTTTAAGAAGCCCTCCTGTTCTCCACTCATTACCTGTATTAACTGCACCTGTTTGAACTCGTTACCTGTATAAAAGACACCTGTCCACACACTCAATCAAACAGACTCCAACCTCTCCACAATGGCCAAGACCAGAGAGCTGTGTAAGGACATCAGGGATAACATTGTAGACCTGCACAAGGCTGGGATGGGCTACAGGACAATAGGCAAGCAGCTTGGTGAGAAGGCAACAACTGTTGCCGCAATTATTAGAAAATGGAAGAAGATCAAGATGACGGTCAATCACACTCGGTCTGGGGCTCCATGCAAGATCTCACCTTGTGGGGCATCAATGATCATGAGGAAGGTGAGGGATCAGCCCAGAACTACACGGCAGGACCTGGTCAATGACCTGAAGAGAGCTGGGACCACAGTCTCAAAGAAAACCATTAGTAACACACTACGCCATCATGGATTAAAATCCTGCAGCTCAAGCCAGCGCATGTCCAGGCCCGTCTGAAGTTTGCCGATGACCATCTGGATGATCCAAAGGAGGAATGGGAGAAGGTCATGTGGTCTGATGAGACAAAAATCGAGCTTTTTGGTCTAAACTCCACTCGCTGTGTTTGGAGGAAGAAGAATGATGAGTACAACCCCAAGAACACCATCCCAACCGTGAAGCATGGAGGTGGAAACATCATTCTTTGGATGGGGCCATGTATCGCAAGATCTTGGCCAACAACCTCCTTCCCTCAGTAAGAGCATTGAAGATGGGTCGTGGCTGGGTCTTCCAGCATGACAACGACCCGAAACACACAGCCAGGGCAACTAAGGAGTGGCTCCGTAAGAAGCATCTCAAGGTCCTGGAGTGGCCTAGCCAGTCTCCAGACCTGAACCCAATAGAACATCTTTGGAGGGAGCTGAAAGTCCGTATTGCCCAGCGACAGCCCCGAAACCTGAAGGATCTGGAGAAGGTCTGTATGGAGGAGTGGGACAAAATCCCTGCTGCATTGTGTGCAAACCTGGTCAAGACCTACAGGAAACGTATGATCTCTATAATTGCAAACAAAGGTTTCTGTACCAAATATTAAGTTCTGCTTTTCTGATGTATCAAATACTTATGTCATGCAATAAAATGCAAATTAATTTCTTAAAAATCATACAATGTGATTTTCTGGATTTTTGTTTTAGATTCTGTCTCTCACAGTTGAAGTGTACCAATGATAAAAATTACAGACCTCTACATGCTTTGTAAGTAGGAAAACCTGCAAAATTCGGCAGTGTATCAAATACTTGTTCTGCCCACTGTACATGTCAATCAAATGTATTTTATGAAGCCCTTTATACATCAGAAGTTGTCACAAAGAAACCCACCCTAAAACCCCAAAGAGCAAGCAATGCAGATGTAGAAGCCATATCATCCTCCACTCACTATCACAAGGGTTAGTAACTAAACAGACTCATTTAATAGAACTTTAAAACACTGGCAGTTTGTCTACTTCACTTCTTTAGTCTACACTCTGAGCACTTCAGATAGCCCAGTGAATAAAACACATGCTGGCAATACTGGTGTCAAACCTTGTAAGTATCAGTAGCATGAAATAATATCTACCTTCTCATTGAAGCAGTTCATCATGAAACAGTTCTACTGCAACTTTTCATGCACAGTGGGAAGTTGGAACAAACAACAAACTTAATTAGATAGAACCTGCTCTTACCATGAGAAACATATTTCCCAATCTTCTCCTCCTCTTCTTCATCTTTAATGTTGACATTCAGCTCCAGTGTTTGACTGCAGTCTTCCAGCTTCACTGATGCCATCTCTGGATCTTGCAGTGCAAACTGAGCTCCACGGTCACAATCAGGACCCAGTGACTGTTGGTTTGGACTCAGTGTGGAAGGAGAGAGGCAGGCTGGGTTTGTACTCACTATTGATGTTACCGGCCTCAGATTTAATTCTAGTCGTCCTGTAGTAACAATGAGAAACAGACACAAAAATATATTGTCTTCACAGTTCTGGCACTTTCTTTATTCTCTAAAAATATATTATATTTCTTCTTGTTAAAATATCTAATTCAGTGTTTGACTTGGACTGGAATATGTGCCGGTACATAACATATAGCAGATTTTCCCAAATTCACATACAGTACCAGTCAAAAGTTTTAGAACAACTACTCATTCCAGGGGTTTTCTGTATTTTTACTATTTTCTACATTGTAGATTACAAACATTCTACAAAGCTGTCATCAAGGCAAAGGGTGGCTACTTTGAAGAATCTAAAATATATTTGATTTGTTTAACACTTTTTTGGTTACTACATGATTCCATATGTGTTATTTCATAGTTTAAATGTCTTCACTCTTATTCTACAATGTAGAAAATAGTAAAAATTAAGAAAAACCCTTGAATGAGTAGGTGTGTCCAAACTTTTGACTGGTACTGTAAATGCATAAATGACAAAAGCCATTTAGTACAAGGTCACTGTTTGTTTTAGGAAGCACTGTACTATTTTCCTGAATAACCTTGTCTTCAATGTATTACTTCATTCAAAAACCAATTGTATTTTCCGTTCACACCATATTAACATTTATCGATAAATACAGAAATAACTGAATGTGTCTGAATATTAGTACACATGTAGAAAACGTATAATCATTACATTCAGCTTCAAAACAGTAGTGCAACCGTGAAATTGTCTCTCTCTGCTGCACTGAAGTCCGTTGACGCTGACCGAGTGGGCTGCGCTATTTTACCAGCTTGTTAATTTTACACAAAACCAAAAATGCAAAAAACAAACTCGGAAATCTAAAAGAAATGGATTCATTATGAAATCATGTACATCCATTCAGACAAACCCAAAGTATCTAGCTATGTGACTTGTAAAATAGTTACCAGGTTTACTCAGTTTGACATAAAAATAACACATCAAACCTTTACCAGACGTGATAATACCTTAACGGATTTGTTACCTAGCATGGTATGACATGTTCTTTCGATATTAGAAAGCTTAAAACGTGCTATTACATACTGATATTTTGTCTTCTATGAAGTCAAATCAAATTGTATTTGTCACATACACGCGTTTAGCAGATGTTATAGTGGGTGTAGCGAAATGCTTGTGCTTCTAGCTGACAGTGCAGTAATATCTAACAAGTAATATCTAACAATTTCACAACATATACCCAATACACACAAAACTAGTAAGGAATGGGATTTAAGAATATATACATATATTGACAAGCAATGACAAAGCGGCATGGACTAAGATACAGTAGAATATTATACAATAGAATGCAGTATATACATATGAGATGAGTAGTGCAAGATATGTAAACATTATTAAAGTGACTAGTGTTCCATTTATTAAAGTGGCCAATGACTTCAATAGGCAGCAGCAGCCTCTAATGCAGTCTGATGGCCTTGAGATAGAAGCTGTTTTTCATTCTCTCAGTCCCAGCTTTGATGCACCTGTACTAACCTCGCCTTCTGGATGATAGAGGGGTGAACAGGCAGTGGCTCGGGTGGTTAATGTCCTTGATGATCTTTTTGGCCTTCCTGTGACATCGGGTGCTGTAGGTGTCTTGGAGGGTGGGTAGTTTGCCCCCGGTAATGCGTTCGGCAGACTGCACCACCCTCTGGAGAGCCCTGCGGTTGTGGGCGGTGCAGTTGCCATACCAGGCGGAGATACAGCCCGACAGGATGCTCTCAATTGTGCATCTGTAAAAGTTTGTGAGGGTTTTAGGTGCTAGGGCGAATTTCTTCAGCCTCCTGAGGTTGAAGAGGCTCTGTTGCGCCTTCTTCGCCACACTGTCTGCGTGGGTGGACCATTTCAGTTTGTTGGTGATATGTACGCCAAGGAACTTGACAGCTTTCCACCTTCTCCACTGCGGTCCCGTCGATTTGGATAGGGGGGTGCACACTGCTGTTTCCTGAAGTCCACGATCATCTCCTTTGTTTTGTTGATGTTGAGTGAGAGGTTATTTTCCTGGCACCACACTCCCAGAGCCCTCACCTCCTCCCTGTAGGCGGTCTCGTTATTGTTGGTAATCAAGCCTACTACTGTTGTGTCGTCTGCAAACTTGATGATTGAGTTGGAGGCGTGCTTGGCCACGCAGTCATGAGTGAACAGGGAGTACAGGAGGCGGCTGAGCATGCACCCTTGTCGGGCCCCAGTGTTGAGGATCAGCGAAGTGGAGATGTTGTTTCCTACCTTCACCACCTGGGGGCGGCCCATCAGGAAGTCCAGGAACCAGTTGCACAGGGAGGGTTACAGACCCAGGGTCTCAAGCTTAATGATGAGCTTGGAGGGTACTATGGTGTTGAATGCTGAGCTATAGTCAATGAACAGCATTCTTACATAAGTATTCCTCTTGTCTAGATGGGATAGGGCAGTGTGCAGTGTGATGGCGATTGCATCATCTCTGGATCTATTGGGGCAGTAAGCAAATTGAAGTGGGTCTAGGGTGAGAGGTAGAGGTGATATGATCCTTGACTAGTCTCTCAAAGCACTTCATGATGACAGAGGTGAGTGCTACAGGGCGATAGTCATTTTGTTCAGTTACCTTTGCTTTCTTGGGTACAGGAACAATGGTGGCCATCTTGAAGCATGTGGTAACAGCAGACTGGGAAAGGGAGAGTTTGAATATGTCCATAAACTAACCAGCCAGCTGGTCTGCGCATGCTCTGAGGACGCGGCTAGGGATGCCGTCTGGGCCGGCAGCCTTGTGGGGGTTAACATGCTTAATCACGTCGGCCATGGAGAAGGAAAGGCCACAGTCCTTGGTAGTGGGCCTCGTCAGTGGCACTGTGTTATCCTCAAAGCGGGCGAAGAAGGTGTTTAGCTTGTCTGGAAGCGAGACGTCGGTGTCGGCGACGTGGCTAGTTTTCCTTTTGTAGTCCGTGATTGTCTGTAGACCCTGCCACATACTTCTCGTGTCTGAGCCGTTGAATTGCGACTCCACTTTGTCTCTATACTGATGTTTTGCCAGTTTAATTGCCTTGCGGAGTGAGTAGCTACACTGTTTGTATTCTGCCATATTCCCAGTCACCTTGCCATGGTTGAATGCGGTGGTTCGCGCTTTCAGATTTGCGTGAATGCTGCCATCTATCCACAGTTTCAGGTTAGCGTAGGTTTTAATAGTCACAGTGGGCACAACATTACCTATACACTTCCTGATAAACGCAGTCACCGTTACAGTGTATACATCTAAATTATTTTCGGAAGCTACCCGGAGCATATCCCAGTCCGCATGATCAAAACAATCTTGAAGCGTGGATTCCGATTGGTCAGACCAGCATTGAATAGTCCTTAGCACGGGTACTTCCTGTTTGAGTTTCTACCTATAGGAAGGGAGGAGCAAAATGGAGTCGTGGTCAGATTTGACAAAAGGAGGGCGGGGGAGGGCCTTATAACCATCCTGGAAGTTTGAATAGCAATGGTCGAGGATTTTAGCAGCGTGAGTACAACAGTCGATAGGTTTCTGCCTATAGGAAGAAAGAAGCTGTTAATGTTTGGAATATTGAGAGCTGCGTAAGGACTTGGAGGATGACATATATTCCATGTATTTATTTCTGTCACTGGTGGGTGCCAGAAGGTATGCGGGCCAAGATAGCTGGGGGGCCACTGGGTCTAATCTTAGAAGGAGTATGTGATGGAATATCCTGACTAGGGTGCCACACGATGCCATATAGGGTGATCCTATATGTGGCGAGGAATGACACTCAATAATAATGGTTGGCAACTGTTGGATGGAATTAGCTCTGAAAAGCATTATATAAACTAAGAGGTTTTCTATGTAAGTCATTCAGATGACAATAGGCTACGCCTGTACCGCTTGTCATGTGAATCTGGTACTGTAATATGAAATACTTTGAACCAACTCTCCATCTAAGTGTTTAACTATTCTCTTGCATACTGAATTACTTGATGCCAGAGAAAGTCGTCATAACACATACCTACAGTAATAAATAGAAACTGACAAAAAGGTTAATTGAATTGGTTAATGTTGGGTCGTCCCAGGTTTATGGTTTGCGCAACATTGTAGCCTAGACCAAGGTTTGGCCATTGCTGTGGTGAGAGAGAGAAGCACGCCTGTATCTCTCACAGAAATACAATGACATTCACTTTCTATGATCTCTCTCCCTCTCTGTGCTGTTATAGACATAAGCCAGCAACTCTCTTCTCTCCAGCATTGCACTTCATCATTTATCTCCTAATAGAATAATAGCTGTCTGTTCAGAAATAAATTAAATCATTCCCAATACTACACCAGGAGTAAGACAAGAATTTCGCCACAGAGGATCCATAGCTAATTTTAAAAAATAGCCTAGCTGTGGATTGTGTGTAGCCAAATCACAAGGCATGCCTAACGTGTGGCAAATCTGTCAGTTAACAGCATGCAGCCAAAACAGGCCTTTAGCAAATTTTTCTAATACAATCGCTGGAAAACACAGGTTGTAAAGCAAATGGATCCGGCTGAAAATAAAATACTAATGTCTGTATGTTACCAAGTTATCAACTTCCAAATAGGCCTATTGAGCGAACAGCATTGTTTAAAAAAGTAAAGCAAGAGAGAGAGATCAGCTTCTGGCCGGTGAGTGAGCTGCACATCATTGGGTGAGCCAGTGAAACTGGAAAGCTTTTTTAGGACTATATCTTCCTCCTCATATTGTACAATGTGTTTCTCTGCAAACTTAGGGGCCTCGGCAATTGATGGATTCAAGACAAGGTAGTTTTTATTGATCTCAGTGTCAAAGTAGCCTGTCATTTTGGACATTTGTGAGGGCATCTAAAATGATGTAGAATTGCATGAAATCCATTTATAAAAAGAACACATTTTTCCCGGACTCTAGGCTACAAAAAATGTACTCCATGTGTGTAACTTCTGCAAGCGGCTCCACACCACTGCTCTATGCCCGTACGCGAAAGCCATGATAATGCATGCAATGCTTTGTTATAAAGGTTGTTTGTTTTTATCCGTTCTGGTACCTCAGAGCCCCCAGGTCACCCAAACCCCCCCTCTCGGACTCACTTTTGGTTCCGGCACCGCCCAATTTACAAATGAAGCACTGGAGAAGTGGGTAGCTGCCGCTGCCTCCTCCGGGACACTTCTCCTTTGCATAAAGTTAAATCAGGCTGTTGATTATGGAATGTTGTCCCACTCCTCTTCAATGGCTGTGCGAAATTCCTGGATATTGGTGGGAACTGGAAGAAGCTGTGGTAGACGTCGATCCAAACCATCCCAAACATGCTCAAAGGGTGACATGTCTCATGAGTATACAGGCCATGGAAGAATTGGGACATTTTCAGCATGTTCAATTGTGTGCAGATCCTTGCAAAATGGGGCTGTGCATTATCATGCTGAAACACGAGGTGATGGAGGTGGATGAATGGCAGGACAATGGGCCTCAGGATCTTGTCATGGCATCTCTGTGCATTCAAACTGCCATCGATAAAATGCAATTGTGTTAGTTGTCTGTAGAGGAACATTTTCTGGCAACAGTAGTCCTTGCAGGGCTTCTGCCGTGAAGTCTTGGAGGCCCAAAAACTTCTCAGCTGCAGATATAATGATGTCCAGCTTCTTGGACTTCTTGTGCAGTACAATTAATAACTGTGGCTGTAAATACTAAAAAAAATCCACCTTCAAAATAAGTGTATCCAGATCACTTGATTGACGTACAACATTTGCAACTGGTTGCAGTGCATCTACCGCCATATCTTCTTCAGAACTGTGGCCTCTTGCCCCTATAACTCTCTTCACCGCCTCCACATAGGAGATTTGCTGTACAGCCCTGATCCTTGACACCTCAACCTCTTTCACCCTAACAGGGCACTCTGGGAATTCAGGAATATGACCCCCACCACAGTTACAACATTTTACATTCACATGCTCTTCAATAACATATTCCTTCCGTCTGCAAACACTTGACATGTGGCCAAACTTTTTACATTTCTTGCATTGCATCAGGTTTTACACAAACTCTCTTATGGGGTATATTATATATCCCAGCTTTACATAGGGTGGTAGATACTCTTCATCAAACATAAATAATAAAGATGAACTTTGCTCCTTTTTCACATTCTCCATACGGGTCAAGCGACGTGCATTTGCATCCTTCTTCTTCGGGATTTGGTTGGCGGAGCGCATTCAACTTTTAGGTGCATACACCGCCACCTACTGTACTGGTGTGTGAGGCCATTCACAGCCTATATACATTAAATTCATTGATACAGTAATTAATACAAAATTGCAGTATTAGCCTGCTCTAAAAAATGTGAGGGTAAATGTTCTTGGTTCGTGCAAATGACTGACCTCCTCAGACCAATTGGCAGTGCGCCCAGAACATTGTTCTGGGATCCAAAAGGGATATCTCAGTTTCAAGGTCTCAGCTTGGAGAGAAGAAGCCTTGTGAGGTATTGGTCGTCCGCAGGAACCAATGTTAACGATTAATTAATTATTAATAAAGCTAAAATCATGCAAATATAACTTGTCTGTGTAAGCAGTATATAGGACAACTAACGGGACTGCCCCGGCAGAGCTCCCGCCCGACATGTACTATGGTGCTTTTAAGTTTGTTGGAACCTCTCCAGCAAGTTAAAAAAATAATGATTCATTTAAGTTTGACTTTGAGTCCCTTCGTGGCGATTTTCCACTACAAAAATCCACCACCCCATTCCACTATTTAACCCTATCTAGTCCTACGCCAGACCACTACCAGTCAACACCCCCTGCAGCTGTTCTGCAGTAAATCCTCGCAATCCCAAGTACTTCTCTGCCGCTGCCACCACAGCCTCTATTTTCTGGGACTTTTTGATCAATTTCTCCAGTACAATTGAAAACCATTGCTTTAAATGCTAAAAAGCCCACCTTACTGAAGCACATATTCTTCCCATCGCTCTCTCTTGGTCTCTGCCTACTCACAGGAATCCTCTCAAGATCCCTCACCCTGTACCCATCTTCCTCTACCACTCCCTTCACTGCTTCTGCTACAACACTTTCTGTACTACTGTAACCCTGGCAACCTCAATCTAATAATAATAATAATAATATGCCATTTAGCAGACGCTTTTATTCAAAGCAATTTACAGTCATGTGCGCATACATTTTTACATATGGGTGGTCCCGGGGATCGAACCCACTACCCGTTACAAGTGCCATGCTCTACCAATTGAGCTACAGTTGAGCTATAGAGGACCACAATCTGCCTTTCTCTCACCTGACACCTCAGATCTCCAGCCCGTTAGCACCCCCACAACTAACACACAGAACTTTCTCCACCGATACCACACATTTCTTCATCTCATGACCTCCTGCACACTTGTCACATCTAGGCATCTCACGCCTACACACTGCTGCAACAGGCCCATAAACTTCACACCTAAAACACTGTAATATTTACGGAACAAAATCGCTCACGGGATAACTGACACTTCCTACCTTGATCTTATCTTGCAGAGACTATGCATCAAAATCCAGCATGACAGATAATGTATTCTCTGTTACCCCACGCTCTACACCGGATCTACGTCTCACTAAACGGAGGGTGTCACAGACACATGGAATCTTCCATTTCAACACACATCCTCAACACTTAAACCTAACCCCATTATCACTCCTTTCAATGCCACCCTGTTCCGGAGAGCAATTCAAGTCACAATTCCTGTCTCTAATCACGTAATCCGCAGCGTCCGCTCCCTCTGGACAGAGGAGAAACAATAAATAATCACGAGTCCACTCAGAGTTACCTTCACCAACTCAACAGTCCCCAACCTCTTCTCCACCTAACCTGACACCACATATGTATCCATTCTCTCTACAAATCTCACTCCCACGGGGCCAGAATCATCCTTATCATCCTAGAAACGAGGCCCGAACTCGGAGTTCCTCACCGCAGGTAATTCATCCTCACTCTCACCAGGTTCCATCTCTGAGCTACTGGAGGACGTATCCCTCTTTATACACTAGGATAACTCACCACCTCCTTCCCTCTACACTCAGCTCCTTCTCGGCTCATCACTGCACCTGCCACCACAGTTAGTAGTTTTCAATTGACACAATACCTGTTATCAAAGGTTTCAGCTAGAGATGACGTACAGGAGCTTGCAGTGTTGTTGTTTTGCATGATGTCTAATTTGATGATAATTAGAGTTTTATAATCTGAGAGGAAATAGAGCCGAATATGTTGCTAAAAGTCACGCCAGGAGTAAGCCTACAGGAAACACAGCCATTATTTTAAGTGTTTCTAAAATGAATAAAAAGGAAAAATGATTGGAACCATTTCCCTGTTTGACCGCTACGTTCTATGACACCATTTTTGCAAAAATAATCATAATAAAAAACTGTACTCAGACTTTACTCAGTACTTTGTTGAAGCTCCTTTGGCAGTGATTACAGCCTCGAGTCTTCTTGGGTATGACGCTACAAGCTTGGCATACCTGTATTTTGGGACTTTCTCTGCAGATCCTCTCAAGCTTGTCAGGTTAGATGGGGAGTGTTCGCCACACAGCTATTTTCAGTTCTCTCTGTACTTTGCTCCGTTCATCTTTCCCTCGATCCTGACTAGTCTCCCCGTCCCTGCCACTGAAAAACATCCCCACAGCATGATGCTGCCACCACCATGCTTCACCGTTGGGATGGTGCCTGGATTCCTCCAGACGTGACGCTTGGCATTCAGGCCAAAGAGTTCAATCTTGGCTTCATCACACCAGAGAATCTTGTTTCTCATGGTCTGAGAGTCCTTTAGGTGTCTTTTGGCAAACTCCCAGCGGGCAGTCATGTGCCTTTTCATGAGGAGTGGCTTCCGTCTAGCCACTCTACCATAAAGGCCTGATTGGTGGAGATCTGCAGAGATGGTTGTCCTTCTGGAAGATTCTCCTATCGCCACAGAACTCTGGAGCTCTGTCAGAGTGACCACTGGCTTCTTGGTGACCTCCTGACCAAGGCCCTTTTCCCCCGATTGCTTAGTTTGTCTGGGCTGCCAGCTCTAGAAAAATTATTGGTGGTTCCACACTTTTTCCATTTAAGAATGATGGAGGCCTTTCGATCATATCCTTGGACTAAAATGTTTGACACTCAGGTGCAAGCCTAACATCACGTGCAAAGGGCCTTTGGGTAACGTAGCACATATTCAATTATCTCTCTTTTTTCTCACGTAGGCTGTTCATTTCTGATCTTTGATACTTTTTCTGGTTTATAAACGTATCATGGTATACTACGTTAACTCTATACGTATGGGCCATATTGTTTCTTGGTAGCTACTAGCAACAGACCCTGTCTTGTGGATCATCTACCACTATTTTGGACGGTCCATACTGTAACGTTAACGTTAGTCTCAGGCTTCACTAACTAGCGTTACTGTTTTAGGTGGAGCTATTCTTTGCTACTTTTCAAACAAATACTACGTGATATTTCACATATCATCTTGCTAGAGAGGCCTTTTGTTGTGATATTTAGGCTACTATATAGGCTACTAGCAAAAGACCCTGTGTTGTTAGGATAGATTTATGTTTGTTTCTTCCAACAGATCTTTACATATTTTCCTCACTACAAAATATTCCTGCGGTCCTTGTGGTTACTAAACAGATTTTAGATATGCCTTTATGCTATAGCTTATTCCATGTTTACATCTTTGGTTAAATGACTTCAAATGCTAAACTTAAATTTACTTTGTGGAATGTCCGTGGAGTTTGTAAACTATCCAAGCTTAAAACAGGTTATTACTAGGCTTAAACAACTTCATTCATCTATTGTGTTCCTACAAGAAACTCACTTGTTGAAGGATGAGCTACTTAAAGTATGCAGGAGATGGCAAGGGCCAGTAGTAGCATCCTGTTTCTCCTCTCATTCTCATGGTGTTATGGTTTTAATTCACTAATCTGTTCCGTTTCAAGTGGATACTATAATAACTGATACAGCTGGTAGATACATTTTGATACAGGGAACTCTTTTGAATGAGCATATTAATCTGGATAATGTTTATGGTCCTAATGATGATAATCCCAAATTCTTTGAGAATGTATTTTCCATTGATAGCCTCCATTCCTGGTAAAGTCCTAATGGCAGGGGACTTTAATTGCACTCTTGATCCTCATCTAGATAGCTCCTCTGGTTTAGACACTTCTCACTCGCAGAGTAGAAAGAAATTACAGCATTTCATTAAGGATTTAAATCTATGTGAACCTTGGAGGACTCAGAACCCGAGTAAAAGGGAGAATTCATGCTACTCGTCAACATTTAAATCATATTCTCATGTAGTTTCTTGCTTATTGCTTCCCAATGTAGCAGGAAGTGGATATGATACTATTGTTTTGAATGACCATTCCCCTGTGTCATTATTCTATAGGGATACAAAACTAGTAAAAGGATCCTCTAGATGGCGTTTGCATCCCAGATGGTTACAGGACCCAGACTTCTTACATTACGTTGGAGTGCATATAGATGTTTATTTGACATTGAACACTGACCAAACATCAGCGAGTACCAGATGGGAGGCTTTCAAAGCACATATTTGGGGGCAAATTATACGTTTGACCAGTTTCAAATCTAATAAATCAGAAAATGAGAGCGATGGACAGCAAAATCAGAGAATTGGAGTGGGAAGCTTTATTGGATAACTCAGTAGAACTAAACAAGGAATGATTTGGTCTTAAAGCTCAGTATGAAGAACTTCCCACCTCTAAGGCTGCAAACAGCTTAACTAGGCTGAAACAGTCCTATGATCAAGGTTAAAAACCTAGTAAATTGCTGGCCTGGCGCATTAAGAAGTAAAATTCAGCCTTTAATGCAATTCATAATTTACAAGGACAATTATCAATGGATCCTGTAGAAATAAACCAAACATTTGCTTCCTACTACAACACACTTTACAACTCTGAATCTCCTGAGAACTGAACTAGTCAGGTCTTGATTTTCCCTCTACTTCAGAAGACACTAAATTGGATCTGGAAAAGGAATTGGATGGTGTTTAAATATCTGATGCTATTTTCAATATGAAGGGAGGTAAAGCGGAAGGTCCAGATGGGCTCCCAATAGATATTTAAGGACAAACTTCTAGGTCCACTTTTGGATATGTACAGTGCATTAGGAAAGTACTCAGAACCCTTGACTTTTTCCACAATTTGTTACGTTACAGCCTTATTCTGAAATTGATTAAATAAAAAAAATCCTCATCAATCTACACACAATACCTCATAATGACAAAGTGAAAACAGGTTCTTAGACATTTTTGCAAATGTATTAAAAATAAAAACAGCAGAAATACCTTGTTTACATAAGTATTCACAACATTTGCTATGAGACTCGAAATTGAGCTCAGGTGGATCCTGTTTCCATTGATCATCCTTGAGATGTTTCTAAAACTTAATTGGAGTCCAACTGTGGTGAATTCAATTGATTGGAGATGATTTGGAAAGTCACACAACTGTCTATATAGGTGACCAAGGACATGATGGTCACTCTGACAGAGCTCCAGAGTTCCTCTATGGAAATGTGAGAACCTTCCAGAAGGAAAACCATCTCTTCAGCACTCCACCAATCAGGCCTTTATGGTAGAGCGGCCAGACGGAAGCCACTCCTCAGCAAAAGGCACATGACAGCCCACTTGGAGTTTGCCAAAAGGCACCTAAAGGACTCGGACCATGAGAAACAAGATTCTCTGGTCTGATGAAACCAAGATTGAACTTCTTGGCCTGAATGCCAAGCATCACGTCTGGAGGAAACCTGGCACCATCCTTATGGTGAAGCATGGTGGTGGAAGCATCATGCTGCGGGGATGTTGTTCAGCGGCAGGGACTGGGAGCCTAGTCAGGATAGAGGGAAAGATGATTGGAGCAAAGTACAGAGAGATCCTTGATGAAAACCTCCTCCAGTACGCTCAGGACCTCAAGACCGGGCGAAGGTTCACCTTCCAACAGGACAACGACCCTAAGCACACAGCCAAGACAACGCAGGAGTGGCTTCGGGACAAGTCTCTGAATGTCCTTGAGTGGCCCAGCCAGAGCCGGGACTTAAACCCAATCGAACATCTCTGGAGACCTGAAAATAGCTGTGCAGCGACGCACCCCATCCAACCTGACAGAGCTTGAGAGGATCTGCAGAGAGGAATGGGAGAAACTCCCCAAATACAGGTGTGCCAAGCTTGTAGCGTCATACACATTAAGACTTTGGCTGCAATCACTGCCAACGGTGCTTAAACAAAGTACTGAGTAAAGGGTCTGAATACTTATGTAAATGTGATTGTTCAGTTGTTGTTGTTTTTTGCTTTGTCATCATGGGGTATTGTGTGTAGATTGATGAGGGAAAAAAACAATTTAATACATTTTACAATAAGGCTGTAACGTAACAAAATTGTTCTCAACTGGTTTACATGGTTTAAGAAAGGTGAAAAAATAATAATAAATAAAAAATAAATAAAAAAATGTCGAAAAAGTCAAGGGGTCTGAATACTATAGACGATTTTCAAGTACATATGTTGTAGAATTAAACACCTATATGCCTTAAAATGTTTATGGATTGAGAACCAGTTGAAGGGATAATACAGAGCAGAGACATTTATGTGTTTTTCATAAACTCCCTGCAGCTGGTCTGGGTATGTCAATGACATGTGATGGAGATACAACTCCTCGTGATGGCTGTGTGGAGATTGGAGTAACAATGGAACTAGTGTTATCATTTGTTTGTGCTTATGACCTTATGACCTGACACATGGCCACATGCACATCATCTCAAGGGCCAGGGAGGATGGTAAATGATAAATGCTTAGATGTATGTGGTTGAGAATGGGTTACTCTGTTTAAGGATTAATTGATATGTTTTATAATGTGTTATGAAATGATAAGGGTAAAACAGAATGACATGATTGATACTTTGTCCTCAGGATGCCTGGATAGTGAATATAGTCAATACAGAGTGTGATTGTTCTTTAACGATACGTATGTATATCATCTTTAGAGTCACGCCACTAATAAGAGACAGAAGCCCCACTTTGAGAAATCAGGACCCTTGAGATTATGTGCATGTGGCTATGTGTCAGGTCATAAGCACAAACAAATGATAACACTAGTTCCATTGTTACTCCAATCTCCACACAGCCATCACGAGGCGTTGTATCTCCATCACATGTCATTGACATACCCAGACCAGCTGCAGGGAGTTATCAAAAGCATAGAGTTTGCACTAAAGAAATGTCTCTGCTCTGTTTTAACCCTTCAACTGGTTCTCAATCCATAAGCATTTAAGGCATATAGTGGTTTTGCTTTGTCATTAAGGGGTATTGTGAGTAGATTGATGAGGGAAAAAAACTATTTAATCAATTCTACAACAAGGCTGTAACGTAACAAAATGTCGAAAAAGTCAAGGGGTCTGAATACTTTCCGAATGCACTGTATATAGACAGGTGTGTGCCTTTCCAAATTATGTCCAACAAACTTAATTAGATAGAACCTGCTCTTACCATGAGAAACAGATTTCCCAATCTTCTCCTCCTCTTCTTCATCTTTAATGTTGACATTCAGCTCCAGTGTTTGACTGCAGTCTTCCAGCTTCACTGATGCCATCTCTGGATCCTGCAGTAAACTGGGCTCCACTGTCACAATCAGGACCCAGTGACTGTAGGTTTGGACTCAGTGTGGAAGGAGAGAGGCAGGCTGGGTTTTGTCCTCACTGTTGATGTTACCGGCCTCAGACTTACCTGAATCGGCCAGTAGTAATAAAGAGAAACAGATACAAAAAGTTATTGTCTTGACAGTTCTGGCACTTTCTTTATACTCTAAAAATATTTTCACTTTTTTCTTGTTCAATTATCTAATTCAGTGCTTGAATTGGACTGAAATAGGTGCTAATACTCATTTTGGGTGCCGGTACTGTTTACATTAAGGAGAAGGAGCTCCACAATACTTTTGAGCTAATACCTAACCTATAGTAGATGAATGCATAAATGACTCAAAATCCATTTAGCACAAGGTTACAGTTTGTTTTAGACAGCACTATGTGCTAATTTCCTTAAACCTTGTCTTCACTGTATTACTTCAATCAAAAACCAATTGTATTTCCTGTTCACACCATAGCAACATTTATTGATAAAGAGAGAAACAACAGAATGTGTCTGAATATTAGTACACATGTAGAAAACTGATAATCATTACATTCAGCTTCAAAACAGTAGTGCGACCGTGAAATTGTCTCTATCTGATGCACCCGCACTGTCCTCACTGAAGTCCGTTGACGCTGACCGAGAGTAGCCGCCATTTTACCAGCTTAGGAATTTTACACAAAAGCAATAATATGCTAAACGAACACAGAAATCTCAAATGAATTGATTATTTATGAAATTACCATGAGAAAATTATGTACATTCACTCAGACAAACCCAAAGTCTCTAGCTATGTGACTTGTAAAATAGTTTTTATCACGTTCTTCACTTGGTTTGACACAAAAATAACACATCAAACCTTTACCAAACGTGATAATACCTTAACGGATGTGTTACCTAGCATGGTATGACATGTTCTTTCGACATTAGAAAGTTTAAACGTGCTATGACATACCTCTAGTAATAAATAGAAACGGACACAAAGGTTATCTTCTTGACTGCACAGTTCTGGCGCTTTCTTTATTGTGAAGAATGGTGCCCGCCTGCCCGGAACTTCCTGTTCCCCCACTACTAACGGTCCGTGCATTCCGAGATCAGATTACAACATTTCATTAAATTACTAAAAAAGTGTAAACTGTAGCAATTTATTTCCCTTTATAGTTTATTAGCCTAAGCATGACCTACATCCAAATAATTTCTCTAGGATTGGAACCGGTTCAGGGAAAGAACCGGAAACTAAAGTGTTCTATACTTTTCAGGAACAGCAGTTATTTTAAAAGCATGTAATCCAGGTAATAACCTTATTTTACTTTCCGGGTATTTTTCTCCAGTCCCACAAAAATCGCAACAAAGCTCACTCTAGAAACGTATTCCAGTTACTGCCTGCCAGCTGGAATGGAAATCTTTGCCAGTGGGTGTGCGTGTGGAAACTACCTGCTCCTCCCCTCTGAAGCATAGGTTACTGTATCCTACTGACAACGTTACAAGCATGATTCAGAAATTAGGGAGATATGTTTAATTTGAGAAGAATGGATGAACTTTTTCAATGCTAGTTAAGGATACTATAGTCACCACGTTTCACATTGGATTTATTAACGACAAAAAGGTAAGACCTGTTTTTAATTATAGTGCTACACTGCACAAACAAGGTTGTTAGCTAGCTAGCTAACATCTGCTCTGGTCCAACGTTAAACCAACTCTGAAGTTCAGACATTCAAAGTTCCTCCATAGAAGCCGCTCCTCCGTAGGTATAATTATGTGGGCCTAATTCAGATAATGCAGGTCATAACACGATTCCCAGCTCTTCAATGCAAGCTTTCTCTATCCTCTAACGAGCTCTCCACACCAGCAAAATGTCGCACCTTACACTGTGATTGGCAGCACAGTGTGCTCTGAATGATTTTCTTATACAGATACTCTGTGGTGTGCTAGTGTATTTATTCTCCCACTTGGATGTCACTTCCACAAGCTTTAAATTGAGGGGCAGGTTGTCAGGATGGGTAATGTACTGTACACATTAATTACAAGTACTCCTAAAGATACACTTCATTTTAACTAGCTAAATCCTGTGTAACAACTAGTAATTACATTGTACTTGGCTAACATTACATGTACTATGCTTTGAAATAGTGTCTTATTCTTCATCTGGGATTTGGATTTGTAAAATGTATTATAAAATGTATTTAATATATGTCTGATCAGGCTCAGGTAGCATCAGGTTTGTATTTTCATGCTGATCAAAGCGTTATATTGCTTTTGAATGACACTTCCGGTTTTGGCGGAAAATAACGGGTTACCCGGGAGAAGAGTGATTTATTCTCGGGATGGAACATTTGTAAAACACCGGGGAAATATTAAACCCTGATGCGCATACCAGTTGATTCACAAGACACCAACTAAGTAACTTACATATACGGTATCTTCATTAGGCCTAATGGCATTTCATGTCCATGATAGGAAGTTTGTTGTAGTGACTCAGTAAGGCTAATTGTAAAAGTAACCCTCTAAAGTGCCATGTTTGTACAGTTTATTATGTGGAGGAAACATTTAGGCAGACAAACAGATATTTGATATAAGATCAAATGTTATGTCAATATTATTATCTCTAAATTGATTCCCCCACCCGTATTTCATATATTATTATTCCGATTTAGCTGTTAATCTGGATTTAATTTATAAATGCTTTCTGTCATTTCCGATTGGAGGGCAGATGACCACGTGATTTACGAACCTACCAATTTGTTACTTTGTAACAGTCAAAAGTGGTTATTCCCAACATTGATCAACTCCCAATCTATGCCAAGATTTTTTTAAAGCATTGTCTTTAATGATTCATCACTGTACCATTTACACCCTGTATCCTGTGCATGTGACGAATAAACATTGATTTGATTAGACGCACCATTCACATCAGCTATCATAGTCAATATAACAGTGACTGACTTGACCATCACTTTCTAGCCATCATTGACATTGAGATGAAGATGGTCAAACGTGAAAATATAAAATACATCGTGATCCTAATGGAATATAACAAAGCAATTCTGTTGTCTTCGCCTGCTTTATCTTTACAATGACAGGGGGGTGCACCGTTCCTGGAGGTACTGCAATACCAGGTCGATGCGTGGAGTGGACGGAGCAAGCCCCTATTCCATCTCCCTGTTCCAAAATCAATTTAATATATGGTCCCCAGATAGGGGACGTATCAGATATTAAACTGATAAGAACAGATTTTTTTTTTTTTTTTTTTTAAAAATAATTTTTATTTTCATTTCACATTCAAATACAAGTACAAATTCAGTGCATAACGTTGTACATAACATGGATTTACAAAAACAGTACCTTAACCGTATAAAAATAGCAAAACTCCTAAAAAAAAGTGCTGTTCTGAGGAACCTGACCAGCTAAAATGCCTACATTCAAGAGAAGCATGTAAACAATTGCCTCTAACAATCTCCCAAAGCTGATCTTTCAAAGGAATAAAAACTTATAGAAATAAAATCATACACATATACCAAAGGGAACTCTGAATAAACCTCAGTGTATATCAAATATTTACAAAGGCTTAGCCTACATTTCAATTTACATGACAGAATACAGTTATACATAGGCCTATATATAGGCTATAAAAA